>NC_044323.1:62553481-62853481 GCF_007399415.2 Gopherus evgoodei
GGATCAAGCCTTTTGACAGTGAGCATTCGGTTACTGCTGGCTAGGCTGTCATAATGATAATACTCCTCAGCAAAATGGCAGCTAGTCTGCCATTTTATTTGAATAGCTTCACTTTCTTGTTAAAGTCACTGCTAACAAATGGCAAGAAGTGCTTCTGCCCATGTGAACGTTCAGAGCACTAAAAAAATGGGGTACAGATTTTAAGGGTTTATTTGCATTTCCATTATAATATAAATCCTAATTTGTAGATGCTTTTATGTCAACAGTAAAAATTCACCATATATGTATAGAGTTAAAAAAAATCAGTTCAAGCCTTTTTAAGTTATAGATCTGCCTGAAACAATTACTAGCTTAGGGGACTTTTGTGCATTCTGATAGCTCAGAAATTCCTTCTGTTTTCCATATTTTGCTGTCCATGGTGAGGACTAAACCAGGCAGTTTGGCTATTTACTTTTTAAAAACGAATAACTAAGATTATTAACATTTGTAAGGGAACTCTTCACATAATGATTTTCAATATGCATAAAGGGCCAAGCCGTCTTCCCAGTATCCAGCCCAAGTACCTGGGATGGGCTCTGGAGAACACCAGAGGAACTGTGCTGTTGTTCTCCTCATTAAAGCAAGGACAGCTCATATGTAATAATTACGGCCCAGATTCACCAAGGTAGTAGGCTCCCAATATGGGGGGTAACCTCCTTGACTTGTGAAACCACACCCCACTTCATTACATAACACCAACAAGCGCTTCACACAGGGGCAGGTGTGTGCCATGCTCTTCACAAACAAAACTGATTGTAGAATCATAGAATATCAAGGTTGGAAGGGACCTCAGGAGGTTATCTAGTCCAACCCCCGAGCCATTCCACAGCTGCTACTCTAGCCTGAGGAAAGGAATAGACTCTATAGCCCTAATTACTTCCTTCCACAGAGGAAAGAGAGTGGAGGAGCCACACAGCAGCAGACTCTCTAGACCTGCTCCATCATTCCCTCACCGCCTCTGTACAAGAGGCCAGGAGCACTCATGGAGCTAGAGTCTGTGCTGCACAAGGAGTGTCACTCCCTTTGTGGCTTCCCCTCATCCAAATTTTTGCCTCTGTTTGGGCATTCAGCCATTCAGCTGTTGCTGTGTGGGGCGCTTGACAAAAGGTTGTATTAAACCTTATTACATCTCTGCACTTTGGACCAAGATATGTTCTGCAGTATCTTGATTCTCATAGAACTTAAATCTAGTTCCTATGGATAGTAAAGCTATCCCTCTGTGGCCAAGAAATGAACTATAATTTACTATCCTTTATGGGAAAGTCCTAAAGAACTGAATAGGGACTAACCCAGTAGTTCTCAAACTTTTGTACTGGTTATCACTTTCACAAAGCAAGCCTCTGAGTGCCACCCCCCCCATTAATTAAAAATACTTTTTTAATATATTTAACACCATTATGAATGCTAGAAGCTTGGGGTGGAGGCTGACAGCTCACAACCCCCCATGTAATAACCTCATGACCCCCTAAGGGGTCCCAACCCCCAGTTTGAGAACTCCTGGACTAACCATTCAGGTCTCATAGAAATACACTTAGGTTCTATAGAAATTATTATAAAAACCTGTATATTTTAATAGACTATGCTAATCTTTCTGAAGTTTTTTAAACATCCTATACAATTCTATAGCAGGGATATGCAGTAATTTTCTACTAAAGTCTATAGGTTCATCCAAGAACTCCCACAGAAAAGTTATCATTTTCTATTAACTTTTATAGGACTTTTTCCAGAAGGTTTGCAAGGAAATGAACCCAGGCCAGAGCTGATTTGACTCTCTAGGCACCATCAGATCCCTACCAGGGTTTTGTCTCCTGCTGGCACGTATTATCCAGTAGGGGCTGTTGCTGTAGCAGTACTAAAGGAGACCACTCTGTTTATCCAAGGACATACCCATTTCCTTTAACAGTTCATTCTAAAGCTGTAAATCTTACTAGTCCATGTATTGCTCAGGTGCTGATAGAGCACTGTCTGAGCATGCTGATTGCAATCACCCATAGTAAAGGGTTGGCTCTGTTATATAGGCTGAACAGACAGTTGCCTAAGGCAGCAACATTTTCTATAACCATTTGTGCCAGTGACTTTGGGCTGGTACAGGTGACTATTTCATGGCTTCTCTGAGGCAGCAGAACTCTAGAACCAGCACCAGTCTCAGCAATGTATAAATTATGCATTGCTCAGAATAAATACAATACAAAGCAGGGTAAGGGGACAGAGAGGAATGCATTTTAATGCACTGTTAAACTCATGTTTACATGGCTTGACTCATGTTTTAACTCAGTGATACTAAGCTCTCCACTGATTTTCCATGGCTTAGCATATGGATGGAACAGATAGTTTGCTAAATAAGAGTCTGATACAGCCCCCATTACACCCAATGAGAATCTTTCCACTGACTTCAGTGGGCATGGGCTCAGAGCCTCTGTACTTAAAAACAATGGGGAAACAGCAATGAATCTGTAGAGAAATAAATTGATCAAATCAAGAATATAAACCCACATATTCAAGTGCATCCGGAGTAAAAAAAAAATATAGAGGGCCATAGTGAAATAGAATCATTTAGTGTGCAGAATCACAATTTGCCATCTATGTAAACAGGGCATGAGCCTTTTCCTTGGTGGTTTTATAAAAACAGGGCTCATTTGTTTAAATCCGCTTCTCCCACCAAAAAGTCAGAAGAAATAACCAGCCCCTGAAACACAAGGAGAGGATCATTATTCTCATTAGTGCAGCAGTTTCTCATAAAGTGTAGTAAAACATTGGTCCTGTAGTGAATAGGACCAACTGTTCGGGCCCCAAAACAAATCACACAGCAGTCTTAACGTAATAGGTAAGATTAATGGAACGTCATATAATGTGGGGAAACTCAAAAAATTAAGGTAATTCTGCAGAAATGGCTTGGAATCATAGCCCACCTAAATGCATTTCATCCGGAGGATTACCGTCTCCAGTGTGTTTAGTTAAGAGGTATATTAATTTTAAAGCCATGCCTTATGCAGTTCTATCCCGTGCTTAAAGGTTGGCTTTATGTTAAAAATGCTTAGCATGAAATCTTTGCTGAAAGTTTGCCCAAACATCTCACAGTTGATTGCAATCCAGAGTGTCTGGGGGCTCCAAGCTCCATACTTCAAAATTGTTTATGATTGGTTGACTTTTTGGCTCCGCCACCTGGATTTGTCAGGGCCTCTTAGCTGCTGCTGCTGGGAATGTGCCCTAGTCAGGGCCGGCTGCTCTCCCCTATCACCTCTCTGACAGATGAAAACACAACAGGGTCTGTTGGATGACTGACACATTCCTCCCCTGTCTGACTCTGAAAGGACGTCTTTAACAGCCCTGGAGTTGAGCTTTTGACTGACAGATTGTGAAGGGAAAAAGTCATTCAGTTCCATTAAGCTCAGTAACTGCTGTAGAACAAAACACCTTTTAAAAAAAATTGAATGAAAAAAGAGCTGTGGAAAGTGGGGGCATGAGCTTTAGGGGAGAAAAAAGAAGATTCTTTTCAGGTTCAAAGACAATCTTTCTCTTTGCATTCTGTCTATCAGTGAGGGCAGCATTCCCAGAGGGAATACAGTCCAGCTCTCATTGGTGTCATTCAACTGCCAATCTGCCTGACATGAGCACCAAAGAGCCTCATGTTGCGCTGCGGAAACTGTCTGTCAGGCAATCAACAGCTGCGATGACATCATCTGCTGTGTTTTTCTAGGACTGTTATAGAAAAAAAAGGCTGAGTGAGTCCAAGAACCCTGCGCCAGTTCAGCATTCATATTTTCCTTTTACCCTCAACCTACATTTCTTTATAAAAGGAAACACAGTTCTAGCGGCATGGCTCTATTAGCAAGATAACTAATTCCATACCAAAGAATGTGGACTGCCTGGTTTCAAATAATTCCTTTTCCATTAGAAAATCTATCAGATGAAAGAAGTACAATCGTAAAGACTTACAAAAAAAAATAGTATGGGATTTTTTTAAAAACAACTCTAACTTAAATACCAGTCATACATCTATCCATCTGTCTGTCCTCTCGTTATCTATCTTTAATGCACCCACATCACTGTGACATCTCAGTGCCCTCACCGTGGTATCTGAGGCAGTTCTGTCACAATAGTAATAATACGTTACACTTGTAGAGTAACTGTACAGGCCAGATCCTGATCTTAGGTATATCTGTTGTAAATCAGAAGTAACTCTGGATTTTTCACACCTGTAACTGAGATTGGATTTAAGGTTTATGTTCCTTAAGCCAAAAGCACTACACAACTAAGTCATAATTAAGGCATACTGAATCCTTATAATTATCTTGGGTGGCAGAGACGTAAGTCACTTAACTCACAGGTTACTGGTTGACAGGGGAGCTCCTGGCCCCAGCATGCCAAGCGCATGCTTGGGGTGGCAAGCCACAGGGAGCACTCTGCCGGTCGCCGGGAGGGAGGCAGGCAGCCTTCAGCGGCATGCCTGCAGAGGGTCCTCTGGTCCCTCGGCTTCAGTGGAGCCGCAGGACCAGCGGACCCTCTGAAGGCAAGCCTGCGGGATGTCCACCAGAGCCGCGGGACCAGCAACCGGCAGAGCACCCCCCGCAGCATGCCGCTGTGCTTGGGGCGACGAAATGTCTAGAGCCACCCCTGCTGGTTGATAACCCCAAGACCACACTTTGCACTTCAGACAGGGCACTGGGAATCAGGGTACTTTGGCTGGGCTCTGCTTATGACTCTGTCACAGACTTCTGGGCAAGTTACTTGGGGTCCTCTATCATTGAAGTCAATGGAAGCAGGACTGAGACTTGGAGGGCATAACCTCTCTGTGCCTGGGGGTATGTCTACAGAGCAATTAGACACTCATGGCTAGCCCATGATAGCCAACTTGGACTAATGGCTTAGGCTGTGGGGCTATTCCATTGCTGTGTAGACTTTCAGGCTCGGGCTGGAGCCTGGGGCCTAAGACCCTATTGGGTGGGAGTGTCCCAGAGCTTGGGCCCCAACTCAAGACAGAAAGTCTGCACAGCAATGGAACAGCCCCACAGCCCAAGCCTTGCAAGCCCGAGTTGGCTGGCATGGGACAGCCATGGGTTTTTCTTTGCTGTATAGACATATCCTGAGAGTCCCTGCCTGTAAAATGGCAATCTTAACCTCCTGTGAGGCAGGAACCAGCAGCCAGGCTAAAAATTCACTCATATTTGTAAAGTGCTTTGAGACTCCTGAGCAGAATGTGCTATAGAAGTGCAAAGTATTACCCAAGAGAAACTCCCACTAACTTCAAAAGAACTTTGCCTGAGTCAGAACTGCATGAAAACTGAAAGCCAGACTGTGAGTGGGTCAAATTCCCTCTTCCTTGCACCACTCGCAGTGGTAGTCCATGCACTCCCAGGAGTACAGCATGGGTGTTCCTGCTCCCCCATGTGGGATCAAGCTGTGAAAAGCCAGGAGGGAGAATAGCAGGTTTCTAATTCTCCCTACTGATCCATAGTGTGGAACTGGTACATGCTAGAGAGTAGCTTACATCAGCCTAACCTGAACAATCTCCCTGATACTTCTCTGGGCGCAGTGTGGCTCCACACTACCCCCTTTCTCAGGTCTGTGACATTAAAGCTACAGCCTAGCCCTGAGCAGTGACTAGGAAAGCACCTTTTACTATTATCCATTCAGAGCTCTTTGGTAATAATTCTCTTGGCTAGTTAATTTTGCCATGGTTTTTTAGTTGGGGATTATTAAAGGTCTTAACCTATTAAGGACAGATTGCAAAATGACAACAGCTCAGCTCTATATGGAACTGTGTACTGACTTGTACAGCTGCCAAAGTCCTGTTGTATGAGCCATTTTCGGCTGTTCATACTTCTGTCTTATTTCAATAAAGGATTATCATAAATCTTCACACATTCCTGATGGACCTTACAAGCTGATTAGCCAGACTCTGTATGGACTTGCACACAAAGCTGCCCCGCTGGTGCCAGAGTCACTATGTCTTTCTTTTTTACTTTTTACAGCCCTGCCAAAGTTCTGAAAGCCTGGAACTGCTACCATTTCAGTCCCCTCAGGCAAGATGTAGCCTGATACCCTAGCTATGTTCGCTGCCTGCATTTGGGCACTATTCTTTCTAACCTGGAAGTGAACCATGTAAATTAAGACATTCTCCAAGCAAAAAACTGAGAGTTGCTAGATTTCAAGATTAGTGACATGCATGGGGAGGAGGGGTGAGGACTACCTAGGCTTCCGACTCCCCAACAAGGAAGAGAAATGAAGTGATGTCGTCCTGTGCCATCTGCAGCAAACAGACTCAGCTGAAGCAATGGAAAGCATAATGGCTCCTTAGTGAGAAAATTTCCAAATTATTCTAATATGGCTACTACCAGTGTGGTTCAGCTTCACTGATTTTCATTAACAAAGCATGAAGGCACAAATACTGACAAACAGCAGAGGCCTCATCGAAAAGTGGCAGAACTGCCAAGGTTCCACTGCTTAGTGACCAGAGAGGCAGGCCTCAGAGAAGCTGAGTATGGAGACACCTCAGAGCACTGACCATTTGTGACTCTGTCCATACGAGCATAAAAGAAGAGCTTTAGGTAGGCCAATGCAGCATGGCCATTTGGCTAGTGAGTTCACAGCTACATGGAACCACTAAGCAAAAAGGGGGCAAATGGAGGACAGTGGCAGCTGCATTTTTGCACAGCTGCTCTGTGTCATGGTTTCAGGCTAGATAGGAGGATTCCATCTCCTCATCCTTTGCACAAAGCGAAGAATTTAGCCCAAAGAAAGAAAACCAAGAGAAAATAAAAGACATGAAGACACATGAGGCCTGGTTCTACTCTGACGCTAGTGTAAGTCAGGAGATACACATTCGAAGTCAATGGAGTTAGGCCAGGGAACATGCAGTGTAAGGGGCAGCAAAATCAGATTCACTTTGTATTCTAATTTTAGTGGCCAAATCCTGGTCCTGGTAAAGTCACTGGGTGAAACCTTCTATTTTTAATCTAGCGACCTACTTTAAAAAACTACCTTAAGCATTCTTGTCCTTTTTGTGTTGAATTAACAGCAAGATTGATTTCATTCCCTTGTCAGTGTCCTTGTGGTAAACAACCAGGTTGCAGTTTCAAATCTTTTCCAGCCTGCTGCGTATTTTAAACACATATTCCTTCTAGTTTAAAAATGGCTTTGCATGGCATATTTCATTTTCAAACAATTCTGGAATGCTTTTAGCAGTCCAGACTCAATAGCATTCATTCCTTTGCCAGAACATTCAAACCTCTCACTTCTACAGATAGCAGGAGCTTACAATATGTATAAAATTCTTTATTAACATTATCTGAGTTGCGAGGACCCAAGACAGGGTCTCCCAAATAAAGTCAGTCCAAAATTCGATTTAAACTGAAAAAAAGGGAGAAGAGCTTTATTTGGTTTAGAATTTCATAGAGATACAGTGCCGGCACTGAGCAAAGCTACGGAATATGTAGTCTTACAGAGCTCCCTGCCCGAGTTCTTTAGGGTAAAGAATGTCTCTTGAAGAGCACCTAGCCAATCTGGTTGTGGGCTCTAGGTGCTACTGTAATCTAATAATAATGTCCTAATTAATTACCATAATCTACACGTCAACAAGGCATCTTCCTATTCTGGAGGAAGTCACACCTAGCCCTCCACTTTAGAGAGATCACCCATGCACAGAACATTAATGGGTGAGGGAAATAAATGGAGAAATTTTGCTGGGCCCAATCCCCTGATAAAAGTAGCAGATGTCTATGTCCGAATTATGGCCAATTGTGGAGATGGGGTAGAGACATTTATATTTCTCTCTGTCTCTCCCCAGGGTCTTTTCCTGACACATTGATATTAAAACACATTAGCAAAGGTTTTGTGTGTGTTAGTTGGTGCTCATTTTCCAGTGAATGCAGTTAGCATGCAGTTTTCCAGGTCTAAGCTTAGCACACTCGAGTACACTGTGTCTCATCAAACTATTCCAACAACTTCAACTCATTTTTCTCCATTTATTTTCCTCTGTGCACTGTTGACGTTCCCTCCAGAGGGAAGGATTTGCTGTGATTTTCTCCAGGGCAAGGCAACAAACCAAACCCAAGCCTGATTATTCACATAGCTGGAGTAGCATAATTTCAGTTGACTTACCCCAGTAGTGAAGACAAGCCTTTAAGTACTCAAGTTTGAAAATGTTGCTCTTAACCTTTCTGTGTCTTAGGGTATGTCTACACTACCTGCTGGATCGATCCAGCGGAGCTCGATTTGTCGCATCTAGTGTAGACATGATAAATCGACCCCCTAACACTCTCCCATCAACTCCTGTACTCCACCGCCATGCAAGGCGCAGGCAGAGTCGACGGGGGAGCAGCAGCAGTCAACTCACCGCAGTGAAAACACCATAGTGAGTAGGTATAAGTACGTCTACTTCAGCTACGTTATTCACATCACTGAAGTTGCATAACTTAGATCAATCCCCCTACCCCAATCTAGCCCAGGCCTTAGTTTCCCCATTTTATCCATATCAACCTGAGGGAAGTGTTGTAACTATTAATTAGTAAATAAGTATGCAGAGCTTTGAAGGTGTAAAGCATAGTGTAACTATAATTATATCTTGTAAACAGAAGTATTCTCACACTGTTGTGACCTCAAAGGCAGTGAGGGGGGCACTCAATCACAAAAGAAAAAAGCAATGGGTCTTGAGATTTGCATCAGGAAGTCACCTTTTCCCAAGTGACATATGAACACACACCTTAGCCACAAGATGCGCAAGTAAGTGAAGTGTCATGGATAAGGATGACTAAGTACACCTGGTTTCTTGACCTTCATGGACAAGAAACTTTAGTACATGAGGATGGAGTATGCTTGTAATTTGTTATAAATCCTAGCTGTTTTTTTCTTGTCAAGAAAGCAAGTCTGGTCCTGAAGCTCTGGGTGTGTAAAAGTAGGGCATTCAAAGGAAAACCAGGACAAACTACAGTAGTCTACTGTAGGAATCAATGAAAACTTAGGCTGATTCATGTCTGCTTGATTTTACTAACTCCTGATCTACATGATCTGATGCTTCTAGGGCCTAATTCTGCAATCCTTCCTCACTTATTATTCAAATAATCCCACTGAAGTCAATGGGACTAGTGAGGCATTGAGGATTTCTCCTTTCATTCCAAAATATCATGCAGTTTATACATGCAGGATAAGGACAAGGGGTGGGGGGAAGTGTTGTAGCTTGTCACCCATATTAGTGATGATTCAGTCATTGAGATGGACAGTCATCAGCTGCAGTAAGAAATTTAAGGAGGACTGAAAATGTAGCTGAGCACAAAAGAAAGTGCACAATGAATGGCTGCTTCTTTCATGGTGTCAGCACTGGGTTAGTGATATGCCAGGAGGAGGAGAATTCACATTCTTCCCCAAAACATGTGTAGGAAATAGATCGCTTTAAAAAGAGGAGGAAAAGTCTTCAAGTAAATAATGTCAGATTTTATTTACTTCAACTTTGAACCCTTATCACTTTTTTAACATTTACAAGGCAACCGTATGTAACTAATCTATCACAGAGTGTTGTTTATCCTTTACCAGTAACATTAAACTTTCAATGACATATACCCAAGCCCCGGGAGATCCAGGCAGCCACAAGGTCTGGAAATCTTGATTTATTTTCACATGTAGCAAACAAATCTATTTAATTAGAAAAACATGTTTGAAATTTTACTCAAAATGAAACCAACTTTTTTTTAAATGAAATGGTTAAAAAAAATACTTGGCAAAACATCCAGAGCTTTGGAAATTATTTCAGAATGTGGATGAATTATTAACTGTATTACGGTAGCTTCTATGAGCCCCAGTCACAGATCAGGACCCCATTGTGCTAGGCACTGTACAAACAGAGAACAAAAAGTCCGTCCCTGCCCCAGAGAGCTCAAAATCCAGTAGCAGATGGATACAGACAGACAGATGGGAAAGTACCATGCTGACCAATATTGTCTCATTGTTTCCTTGCACTTCCCCACCTGTTTGTCCGTCTGCATCTGCTGTCAGCACATTGAAGGTTTAACCGTTTGGGGTAAGGCACCAACCTCCCAGAATTCTCTGCTGCCCAGTTCTTTTGTTTTACCTCCTAGAAGAGTTTACTTCCAAGGCACTATCTCCCCACCTTGAACCTGCCTATTTACATGATCAATATTTCCTACTGGAGTATTTGTAGGTAAAACTATCATAATCATCACTTTCTTCCATTACATGCCAATGTTCAAATGTGTCAATAAATTAATTTCAAGAGTAATGGCCTACATTTTCGCAAGTGACTGGTGATTCTGGGTGCCTCCATTTTTGGATGCCCACTCTGAGACACCTTGAAGAGATTTTCATACAGTGGGTGCTCAGCACTTTCTGAAAATCAGGCCTCTATCAGGGCTTGTCTACACAGGAAGTTATTCCTGATTAACTCCATTGGTGCATGCTATTATTCCAGAAAGAGTGTTTTATTCAGACTTGCTTGATCTGTTACCTAATTTGGCATAAAGCACACTTATTCAGGAATAAGCACATCAACACATGGAATTAATCAGGAATAGTTAATCCTCTTTAAATTCACGCCCTACCTTATTCCAGATTAATTTTAATGCATAGACAAGGCCCTAAAATGACACAAGCCCTAAACTGTCCCAAGTGAGGCATCCAAAACCAGAGGCACTCAAATTCACTACTCATTTTTTAACATTTAGGCCAACATGTTTCTTACATTTCTTTAATTAGCTTATTCAAAAAATATTACTGCACTAGTCCCTCTGTGACACTGCATAGTTTTGAATCAGTGTCCACATTTGTGTTCAACGTCCATCATATTACACACTCAGATCTTTTTTTTTTTAATGGTTTAACAAATTATAGCTCTCAGATGTGAAACTACTTGTGCATGGCCCCATGACAGGAATTTTAAAGGCAGCCTTTTCCCTATGTTCTGCCTATTCCCCCACTACCATCCTAAAGGTTCATCTGATTCCTAATCCCTTACCTTGTCTCTGAACTTGCAGGCTGATTTCTGAGCTGGTGGCTGGGTTTCCTGATACCTTTCTCCTCCTATTTTTTCCCCAGGTGATAGAGTCAGAGAGTTTAAGGCCAGAAGGAACCATCAGATCACCTAGTCTGACCTGAATATCACAGGCCACCAGCACCACCCAGCCACTCACACACTAAACTCAACAAACAAAATGAGACCAAAGTATTACAACCCACAGGAGGAGACTAGACGGGAGTGAAGTGCACCAGGGGCTGAGGTCCCTGCAGTGGCAGGGAAATTATTAAATGAGATATACTCAGATAATCCTGGCAAAGGACCTGCATCCATGTGTTGCAGAGGAAGGTGAAAAAACCCATCCGTGACTGCCAATCTGATCTGAGGGGAAATTCCTTCCCAATCCCACCTATGGTGATCAATTAGACCAGGAATCAGCAACCTTTGGCATGTGGCCTGGCACAGAAAGCTGCTGGCAACAGGCCAGTTTATTTACATGCAGTGTCTTCAGGTTCAACGGATCACAGCTCCCACTGGCCACGATTTGCCGTCATAGGCCAGTGGGGACTGCGGGAAGCAGCGTGGGCAGAGGGATGTGCTGGCCACCCTTCCCACAGCCCCCATTGGCCTGGGACGGTGAACCGTGGCCAGTGGAAGCTGTGATCAGCCGAACCTGCAGACGCTGCAGGTAAACAAACCAGCCAGGCCAGCCAGTGGCTTTCCCTGGTGGGCCACATGCCAAAGATTGCGGATCTCTGAATTAGACCCTCCACATGTGAGCAAAAAGCAGCCAGCCAAGAACCTACACTACAGTTAAAAACACATGGCAGACCCATGCCAGGTGATTTGGGCTGAGGGGCTTGGGCTAAGGGGCTGTTTAATTATAGTGTAGACATTCATGCTCTGGCTGGAGCCTGAGCTCTAGGACTCTTCACAGTGGGAAGGTCCCAGAGCTCAGGCTGCAACATGAGCCCGAACATCTACACTGCAGTTAAACAGTCCCTTAGCCCAAGCCCCACAAGCCCCAGTCAGTTGGCATGGGCCAGTCACAGGTGTCTAATCCAGGATAGACATATCCTCAGAGAATGCTTTGTGCCACCTTAGAGCCCTGGCCCTCCCTGCCCAGCGTCCCATCACCAGCCATGGCCATCCCTGATGCTTCAGAGGAGGGAGATTAAAAAAGCTTCCCAGAAAACATTGAAGGGGGGAGGGCCAATCCCTTCCTGACCCCTGCTAGTGGCTGTCTGAAGCCCTGAAGCATGAACTTTAGCAATATAAGACATAAAGCAGAATTGAGCCCCAGAGCTGTTGAGCCCTGCCCCCTACCGTCACAAGCAAGAGATTGTTGTCTGTAAAGAAAAGTAATTTTGTAGGGACAATCAAGTAGACATTAAAAACAAATTCCCTTAGTGTCTAAAGTTTCTTATAGAAAAGTCTGTTAATTAAAGGTACAAGCAAGTTGACTTTTCTTCACAAACAGCAATATTTGTAAATGTCAAGTGAATTTAATTTTTTTCAATTTCAGTTGAACTCATTTAATTAAACTATTAAAAAAACCTAAATGTTCATTTTAAATTCACATGACACTTACAGATATTGCTGATTGCAAAGGAAACTTAGTTTTCATGTACTGTCAAATAAATGTCAAAAAGCCAATGTGAGCTATTAAAAATCACTTGACAATTACAAATAAAACTATTAATGTGGTAATGACATTTAATTGCAGGCTTGAGTGAGCTCTGTTTCTAAATGAAGGTAGCATTTTTATGTCTTTGATAATAAAGGGACTAAATTCTGCCTTGCTTGGGTAATCAAAATTCTTTTGAAGTCAGTGGGACATTTGAGTGTGCAAAGAAAGCCGGATCAGGTCCAAAGCCATTCATACAGAAACATTTACAAGCAAGTCTCCTGCCATGACTTTATGAACATTTGAGAGATTTACTTAAAGCTAAATAGGAATTTAACAGGGGGAAAAGATTTTTTTAAAGGTCCCTTAAATCCAAAATGGTGTCTTGAGGTCTTACAAACGTTTCTTTTGTGTTTATCAGACTATACTTTTCTTTGCAAATATCAAATGAAGGATATTATTTTAGGCCCTAATCCAGCATATGCTTAACTTTTATAATTGAATGCTTCTATTCAACTTCTTTTGACTTGATGAGACTATTCACAGGCTTAAATTTAAGTAGGAGGTTAAGTGCTTTTCTGGACTGGAGTTTTATTTGTAAGACATAGTGGGGGAAGTAATATCTTTTATTGGACAAACTCCTGCTGATGAGAGAGACAAGCTTTCGAGCTACACAGAGCTCTTCTTCAGGTCAAGGAAATGTACTCAGAATGTTTCAGCTAAATACAAGATGAACTGGACTGTTTTGCATAAGTAGTTAACACATATTTCAAGGCAAGGTGAAGTGACCTGTTAACACCTCTTCAGTCATAGGGGGAAAGGAAAAAAAAGCTGAGTGAGCTGTTAAGTGGGTTATAGATTGTTGTAATAAGCATAAATCCAGTGTCTCTATTCAGTTCATGGTTGTTAGTATCTCTAGCAATGTTATGAACGTAGGGTCCCAGGCTCATCTTTTGAAGGTGTTATGCAGGTTTCCTTTGAGGATGAGGATTGTGAGGTCAGATATACAGTGATCGCTTTGTGAAAGCAGGTGATATAGTGTTTTTGTCTTTTACCATTCAAGAGCAGAGTGATTGTCTGGTTTCATTCACATAGCTGTTACTGGGGCATTTGATGCATTGGATGAGGTACACCAACATGTTGTGATAGGCATGTGTAGGACCCATGGATCTTGAAAGGTGTATTGTGGGGGATGTTGATCATCATAGCAATGAAGATATGTCTACAGGCTTTGCATCTCTTTTGCTGTTGGGATCTGGTGCCGCTTTCAGTTGGCGTATCCTGGTCTGTGGGGATCTTGGTTCTGATTATAAAATTGGCAAGATTGGAGAGTTGTATGAAGGCCAACACAGGGGGAGCAGAAAAGATTTCTTTCAGGAGATGGTCCCCATCAAGTATGGGTTTTAATTGTTTGATAATATCCTGTATGCGTTTCAGTGTGGGGTACTGTGTGACAACTAGAGGTGTGCAGTCAGAGAAGGGTTTATTTTTGTACGGAAGCAGGTTCTCTTGGGGTATTTGGGTGGCCTGTTCCATGATGTGATCAACTTCTCTGGTGAAGTGTCCTTGTTTGGTGAAGGTGGTTTTAAGTGTGTTAAGGTGTGTACCCTGGACTTTCTCCTTGGAGCATATTCTATGGTATCTGAATGCCTAGATATAGATAGCAAATTTCTTGGTGTGTTTGGGTTGGTTACTGGATCTATGAAAGTAGGTGGTGATCCATGGGTTTCTTGTATCTAGTTGTCTGTAGGGTTCCATTGTTGAAGCTGATCATGGTGTCCAAGAAGTTGATACTAGTGTGGGAGTGTGCTAGAGAGAGTTTAATGTATGAGTGGTAGTTGTTGTTGAAGTTGTGGTGGAAATCTATGAGGGAGTTTAAGTCATCTGTCCAGATCATGAAAATATCATTGGTGTATCTCAGATATATTGGTTTCATGGTGCATTTGTCCAGAAATTCTTTTTCAAGGTGGCCCATGAAGAGGTTAGCATATTGGGGAGTCATCCTAGTAGCTATGGCTGTTCCCATGGTTTGGACAAAGTGTTTGTTGTTGAATGTAAAATTATTATGGATGAGCACGAAGTGGATGAGCTTGGCAATGTGTTTGGGTTGGACATCTGAGGGTTGTCCAGTATCTTATAAATATCTGGGGCAGACAGCAATGCCATCATTGAGAGGGATGTTGGTGCATAGGAAGGTGACATCCATTGTGGCAAGGATGGGTTCTGAGGGAGGTTGTTAATGTTGTGGCATTTCTGGAGGAAGTCAGATGTCTTCCTGAGGAAGCTGGCCCTTTGTGTGGTGAGAGGTTTGAGGATGGCTTCTCTGAATCCCAATATTCCCTCAGTAAGTGTGTCATGGCAAGATACGATGACTCTGCCTGGATTCCCTTGTTTATGTATTTTGGGACGCATGTAGAAGGTCTCTAGGGTTGGTTTGTGGGGAATGAGGTTGTAAATTTTCTCTTGGAGTTGTTTGAGGAAGGATTTTTTATTATATCCATAAATTCCCTGGATAAATTGTAGTGTGAGGTCTTCTTTGAGTTTTTTTTTTAGTAGGTGTTATTGGAGAGTTATCAGTTGGTTTCATTAACATAGTAGAGGACTATGATGACACCCCCTTTGTCTGCTGGTTTAATCACTGTTTGGTGGGCTGGATTTTAGGAACTCTATAGCTGAACTCTCATCAGTGGAGAGATTGTGGTGGATGTGATGTTTGTTAAGGATTTCACAGTCAATTTTTTTCCTGAAGCAATCGATGTAATGAACAAAAGTGTGGTTTCATTCACTGTGGGGTGTTGATGGGGACGTGGTAACTGTGGGTGGTGTCATCATTGTGAAAGAATTCTTTGAAGTGGAGTCAGCAGAAGAATTATTCTATTTCTCTGCAGGTTACCATGGTATCAGGTTCTGTGGTGGGCCAGAAGTTCAGTTCTTGGGAGAGTACAGATAATTCAGCTCCGGTTAGGGGTAGGCTTGATAAATTGATGATATTGTGGTGCTGTGTAGTATCAATGAGGTGGGCCCTGGTGCCAAGGTTTCTCCTGAAGGTGATGTTCTGTGGGTTGTGGAGTTGTTATAGTTGGTTCCACTTTTTGTTTTTGTGTTGGATGACTGTCATCTGGTGTTGATTTTTTTAATAGTTGTTTTGGTTTTCTTGCATGATTTTCAGGTAAGTTTCCTGATTTTTTTTCTTCCAGTGTATGGGAGCATGGGATGATTTCTTGGTCCCTTCTGGAGTATCTGAGGTGCAGTTCAGTTTTTCTGAAGTGCTTCTGCGGAGCTTTTCAGAATATTTGGAATTGTATGTATTGGTCAAGAGGGTTACAGATGGTGACACCTCTGGAGATTATGTTTTGTTTTTTGCATTTGCTCAGGAAGTAGATGTCACTCTTAAGTTTTCTTCTTTTTTCTTCATGTGGTGGACTTTCCATTTCAGATGGCAAAATTCAATATCTTCCATTGTTGTAGGCAGTGTTGTTGTAGCCATGTTGGTCCCAGGATATTAGAAAGACAAGGTGTGTCAGATAATAACTTTTATTGGCATTTCTATTCATACTGTAGTTTTGTTCCTCCCTCCCCTTTTTTATTTTCTTTCTCATTGTCCTTTCATAGCACATATGTATAAAGGGCAAAGTCACGATTAACTTATTGGGAGCAGGCCAACCAGAGGATTCAGGGGGCCTGGGATCTTTGGCGCTGGGGGGCCCCCGCTTCGGCGGTAATTCAGCAGCGAGGCGTCCTTCCACTCCAGGACCCGCCACTGAAGTGCCCCGAAGACCCGTGGCGGGGGCCCCCTGCCACCAAATTGCCGCTGAAGACCTGGTGCTTCGGCGGCGGCTCCCGCTTCAGCGGTAATCTGGCGGCGGGGTGTCCTTCCGCCCCGGAGCGGAAGGACCCCCCACCACTGAATTGCTGCCGAAGACCCAGAGCAGAAGAAACTCCGGGGGCCCTGGCCCTGTGAGAGTTTTCCGGGCCCCCCGGAGCTACTGAAGGACCCCGCTCCAGGACCCCAAAAAACTCTCATGGGGGCCCCTGTGGGGCCCGGGGCCTGGTGCAAATTGCCCCTTTTGCCCCCCCTCCCCCGGGCGGCCCTGATTGGGAGCCTTACTTCTGCATTTCATGACAGCTGCACATTTTTAAATCTCAACCTTTAATTAGTATAGGGATTATTTTTTCCACTGTGTATATATAACAGCTGGATGTCGTATTCCACAATTTATTTACTCACTTTAGAGAATGGCTTTTGTACATTCCTTGAGGTTCCACTTCCTGCAAGCGTTCAGATCATTTCATTATCAATGGAAACAAGCTGTAGTGCGCTACTGCCCACTGTTGCACATTCAGTGAATTAATATCCTCTTCACGCCAACGCTGCACTCTGAGTGTGGGTCTGCAAATCAGTGTGGAATCCATGCAGGGATAGTAGGCCACATTGTTTTCTCTTGGTTACAGGGTTCGTTTCTGTCTACCTTCTAGTGTGATATAAAATTATTAACATTGAGATGACTGTACAGAGACCAGAACCCAAAGCCAATTAGAGAAGCATGATGTAAGGCTGCCAATTTACAGTTACCACAACACCTGCGGCATTTATAAATGTTACCTCACAAAATTCCTGTATCCTTAGGTAAATCCTTAGATTTCAGTCTTATAAAATTAATCGCATATGTTGCCTGCTGCTGAGACTTGACAAGAATCTTTATATAAAGCAAACCATTTAGACTATTTCAGTATTTAAGGCATTTGACATGCACAACTGTTCCCAATGTTTTACCATCGCAATTAGCAATCAGGGCGAAACTAGCAAACTCATGGTCAGGCAAGGACGATAGGTAGGTATATGCATACGTGCACCAACCAACACAGTGGGATGAAATCATATGATCTCAGGGACTAGCAATGATGAAAAGTAAATATGGCTATTGACATTGTTTATATTCTTTGTTTTTAAATTGAATTATATTATTATATTATCATATCATCCAAGTGGTATTGAATGAGTTCACCAGATCAGTTGGTAACCACCTGTAATTCCCCATGATACCCAAGTTTTGGCCTCAAAGTATTCCAACCTCTTGTTATTTGAAGTTCCAGCTGGGAGAATATAACTGAAATGAGTACTGCAGCAGCAGTGAATGGAATTCATCTTGTCTGAAACTTACCATATGCCAGAAGAGAGACATGCTGAGCCATCTGCTTTAGAGCTGATACCTGAGAACTTGACTACCTGCCAACACCATTCCCTCCCATTTAGGGCCCCATTCCACCAGGTCCTGAGTAACGCCTGCCACATACTGAGCGTCATGCATTCTATTCCTCATTGACAGCAGTGGGAATCTTGCTCTTCTATTGAGGTGAGGGAAGGTTGTGCTCCAGATGAATTGGACTCCTTCTGAAACCCACTTCTTTCCCTTCTTGATACACTGTGATCCATGTCATATCACAGCATGTCACATCAGGTAACCTTATGTTAACAGTATCTGGAGCACATTGCAACCATAGCAGCAGGGAAGGTAAAAAACCTGATGAAAGCATGTTGCTTAGTCTACATTCTGATCACTGCAGCAAAACAGATGAGCTGCCTTCTTAGAATCTTCTCCTGAATGTCCTACATTAGCCATTGAATGAGGAACAGATGACATACAGACTGCACAGTGAGGATAAATACAGAGGCTATGTGTTTTCTTCTTTGTGCTTTTACTTTAATATTCATAACCAAGTAGGAATAAATGTGAATATCACGCAGATATTCTGCTGTTGACCTCAGCGGAACTTTGCTTATTTACACTCACCGAAAATCTTGCTCTCTGACTTCAGTTACACTGGGGTAAACCCAGAACAACTTCACTTAAGTTATTCAAAATTTATCCCAGTATAGTGAGAACTGAATCTGGCCCACAGTTTCTTAAAGTAATTCAGCTTCCCTGGATCTCTTTCTTTTTTTCTGGGTATTTTCTTCTTCACTATGCACAATAAAACTCTCCTGTTTTGGTTCTCTCCTCTCCTTCTTACCCACACATTATGCAGCTGCTAACATAAATGGGTATGAGTGGTCATGCCATCTCAAATTATGAAATATTGCCAGGTTGCCTTTTCTGCAATATTTTGAGGGCGCATGTGCTTGAAATACCTGTTAGTCTCATGGTATTTCCTCTCTGGATTCAATTTCCAGACTAAACACGTCAGTTCTGATGTTCATTTCCATGAATATTGGTATGAAAGGGACAAAGCTGAGCTGAGCAGTGATTAAACAGACTTGACTGGAGTCAATTATGAGTTGTATTACGTAGAGATATTCACTTATAACCAGCAGAAAAAAATGAACGAGACAAACCCGCCAACCAAGAGCCAAATTCTGCCCTCACCTAAACTCTGTGCAATAGTAAGTTCTTTGGGGCAGGAACTGTGTTTCATTGAATGTTTGTACAGGTCCTAGAAGAGTGAAGCCCTAGCCCCTGATTGGGTCAGTAGGCACTACGGCAATACAAATCACTGCTATGACTAATAATCCATTTGAGTGTGGCCTATGTAAGGAATGCAGATTCGGACACCCAGAGTTTGACAAATACTTACAGTGAAAATTTCACTAAGGCCAATAGACAGTTCCTTGTCTTAGAGGGCAAAATTCAAATGATCCCTAGGTTTCTAGTACAATTTCCAGTGTCTCTAGTTAAAGGCAGTTCCTCTGCTAGACAACAGATTCTTGTTGTTCCTGTGCGTGGTCATTTAAGACAGCCTTCATTTATTACATTTACGCTCAGTTACTAGGGCCCAGATCCTCAGTAGTATTTTGACTCCTAACTTCCATTGATTTCACTGGGAGTTAAACACCTAAATAGCTTTGAGGATTTGGGCCTAAGTGCCTTTCCCAAGTGACATTTTTGCATGGATCACACTATTCACCACATTTCTGAATGAGTTTCCAGTCCCCATCATATTCCCACTGGAATGTCCTGTAGATCCCCAACATCTCTGGCCCTGCTGCCATGTATTGTAGCGGGGTGGGATTACACTCTCTCTGATTTTAATGCAATGTCACTTGCTTCCAGGGGATTTTGGAAATTTTGCAACTCCCTCTTCAAGTTCTCTCCCAGGTTCCTTTCCAAACTGAGGAATTCAGGTGGCTACATTTGCCCCACAGATTTTAGGTTTTTTCTTACACTATACGGTAAATGTGTGTTGTGCAGAAGTGCTGGTATGAGACTAATTTTTCCTTAAACCTCAGCAGGATTAATTACTACCCCAATTGCATGACAGGAGTTAGTAGCCATTGACTCCAGTGGCTACTATTATAGTAAGTGGAGAGTGGGTGTGAGGGGCAGGCCAGAGTTGGGTCACTGTCATCCCTGAACCCAGCCCAAACACAAGTTTATTCACAGTATTCTCCCTACTGCAATATACATGGATGTATGCATATCTATAATGGAGGAGGGGGGATTGGTGAGGCGTGCCTGAAGATGTTGTCAATCTACTACAGAAGAAACATGTTTCTAATGGCTACATTTACACAACAAGCAGCCACAGTGATTTATGTGGACTGGGGTGATTTTACGTTAATTGTATTATGTATGGTTCTCTAAGGTTAATCCTGGGCTTTGTAGTTTCAGAACACGCTGCCCTATTCCTGTTTACACTGCTATAAATTAAATGACAAACTTTTTGCATGTTCTGAATACATTTCACTCATGATCTGCGCTGTGACAAGAATGAAGGAAAAGAGTTTCCTATAGCCCTATCAAATGTCTGAGTTTGAAATATATTCCTAAGGCATGTATCAAAGCTTCCATTCCAAATACCTCAGAAAAGACATAGACACCTGAAAATAATACAAGATTATAAGCAGGGTGCACATCTGGCCAGAGATGGAGGGTTGATAATTTTCAATGATGCATGAGTTTCAGCTCTTACCCCAGGCAAATGTGCTCCTATCAGCTAACCATGAAAATTGGTCACATATGTCTGACTCTTCCACAGCTGTGATTTGACAGGTTCCCCCATGCAAACATCTCCCTCAAACTTTTTCAGTTCCTTTCACAAACATTTTCAACATGAATAAAAAAGGATAATTGAACCATTTAGGACAGTTTCATACAAGGCCATAAGTAGGAGTAATGGGATGACATTTAGAAAAAGGAAAGTTTAACGAGAATATGAGAGAAGACATCCCAAAAGGGAGTTCTATTATGACCTGAAGTAGTCTTCTCAGGAACATAGCAAAAACTAGACTGCACAAAATACTAGTAAATGTACATATCATAGGAAACAATTCTGGCTTGAACCCAATAGGTTCTTCCATCTCTAACTTCTAAGAGTACAATCTAAACATTTGTGAGGAATGGCATGAAGGCATCTTGTGAGCTGCAGATGCAGGGCCAAATTCTGCATGATGCTTAGCACCTTCTGAAAAGGTGGTGAATGCCCTTAGTTTCCTCAGATGTCAAACTGAGGCCAGATTTGAGATCAGTGGCAGACACAGAAGGAGCTCAGAACTTTCCATAATCTGGCTGGCCCATGCATAGTAAATGATTCATCAACAATTTCTGTTTGCTGCAGTACATTTAGATTACTCTCCAGTTCTATAATTCTGTTATCCACACTACAGAAACTGCTAAATCAAATCACCTGTGGCTTTCCTGGACCAAGCCAGGAAACCCCTGCAAGGCTCCCCATTGGTTACTGTGAAAACATTGGGTAAGCTAGTGGTTTAATGCAGGGGTTCTCACAACAAATTTTTGGTAGCCTCATAGTGTGACCATCGACTCTTGCTGGTGGTCACTCTGACAAACCTGTCTTTCTGTCCATGTCTCCCATGGCCCTTCAGCGAGGCCTACCTTGGTCAGGTGGGAGCGAGGGAACTACTCAGGGGAGTAACCCAGCTACCGAATGCTGCAGCTGCCTCCACTGACAAGAGCTGCCTCTGGTGCCATGCACTCCAGGCCCATGAGTCTGCAGAGGCACCTCTCAGAGCCCCCAAAGAGGCTACACACTGCAGGGTGGCAATCCCTGCTGGCAGCACCAGTGCAAACACCAAGGAGGTGCATCTCACTTGTAAGAGCTATTCAGGAGTAACAGCTGTTTGCTGCAGGGAGGGGCTGCTACTTTGTCTCCCCCCATCCCATCCTCAATCTCCTCCCAAGCTGTGGAAGCCGTCATGGCTGCAAAAAAATCCACTGTTGGCTGCATGCATCCACAGTGGTCTCATTTGAGAAATGCTGGTTTACTGTGTCTATGGTTCTGCAATTTGCAGTGCACCTGTCAGAAAAATCGTATCAGTTGACAACACTGAAAAATATAAAAAAACAGAACAGAACAAAATAGAAGAAGAAACCTTAAGTAATTAAAGTTGTTTAGTTTTCTGTGAGGAACTGAGCCCAACAGAGCACGCATAATTGTATTTTGAACATACACGCAATCTGCTGTGAGGGGCTTGAGGGCAGAGTTTGGGAAAATACTTTAGGAGGAGCTTTGGAATGTTTTCCATCTCACTTGTAGTCCTGATTGTGGAGATGCCCCATACCATGTACACCAGCCTGATGGCCATGTGCTGTAGTAGCAGTGGGGCCATATATAGAAAGAAGTCAGTCTGAATCAGCATTCATCTGAAGCATTAGGCATTACTAGTCACAGCTAGAAACAGGATCCATGGATAGGCAGACCATCTAATCCTGGCAATGGTTATTCTGAGTATAGGCCTTGGCTACACTGGCGCTTTACAGCACTGCAACTTTCTCACTCAGGGGTGTGAAAAAAACACCCCCCTGAGCACTGCAAGATACAGCGCTGTAAAGCGCCAGTGTAAACAGTGCCGGAGCGCTGGAAGCACAGCTCCCAGCGCTGCAAGCTAATCCCCATGAGGAGGTGGAGTACGTGCAGCGCTGGTAGAGCTCTCTCCCAGCACTGGCGCTGCGACCACACTCACACTTCAAAGCGCTGCCGCGGCAGCGCTTTGAAGTTTCAAGTGTAGCCAAGCCGACATGCCTACACATTCTATTCATTGTCATTGAATCCTTCCAGTGGCAATATCTCAGCTACCTCTCTTGGGTGTCCGTTCCAAAGCCATACTGAATTTCAGATATGTTAATTCATACTGTACGTGTGCAGAATATGATTTATTTGAAATGTCAGAAGTAAATTATTTTTGCAGACTGCGTAGAGGGGTTTTTCTTCCTGACAAAATAAATGATTTCCCCCCCAGAATTACTGAGTTTTCTCAGGCCTGGGTTTTCCTCTTCTTTATTTAGAAAACCGCACATATGACTGCACTAAATATTTATAAAAGTAATTTATGAGCTTGGTTGTCTGCTTCTTGCCAAAAGTAAGAAGTATGCCTGTGTGTGGCCTGAAAAATCCCAGCTCTGAGTGGACTGAAAATATGGAGGTGAACAGAAACTTCACATTAATAGAGAAACATGTCGACCTTCAAAAAAAAATCCATAAATGACTTACAAACGTGCGTAAACTAGAAAGGCAAAGTATGTCATCTCTGAGCACTCCGTACCGTGTGTTCAGAATATAATATCACACAAATAGGCAAAGTTCTATACCGAGTGTTTATCCACAACACTATAAAGGAAAATAGACCCAATGTAGAAAGAGTGGATAAATAATGCACTATTTTCCTAGCTTTGGTGATATATTTTGCTTATTCCATTTGCTCAGCGTGTGCCCTGTCATCTTTCACACAAGCTTCTTTGAGCTGCTAGGATTTGATCCAACTTTCATTAAAGCCAATGGAAATCTTTCCATTTACTTTACTGGGAGTTAGAGCAGGCCATTAGATTTGATGGAACAGGAATTAACAAATCTAGAATAAATTCCTGAGACAGCTCCAAAATAACCTCTCTTTGCATGCATAAGGTGAAACTCTGGCCCGCCAAAGTAAATGGCAAAATTCCCATTGACTTCAATGAGATCAGGATTTCACCCATGGTCTTCGGACAATGTAAACCAGTGTCTGGATTTTGGCCTTTAAGTATCAGAGTGCCCCAAGTTGTGATTTTCATTGTCTAGTGCAACATTGTTTCTCACTGCCAAAAGGCTTTTTTATCCTAGAAAAATATAACCATATATATAACATTCAAAAAGGTATAAATATTCATTTTTGATAACAGAAAATAAGTAGTAATAAACACACATAAATTATGAGCATAACGTGAACCTGGAGAAATTAGGCTGGGGTGAACCTTAAAACTTAATAAATCAGCAAAAATAAAATAAAATAAAACTTGTGCTTTTAATATTAACAGCTATTAATTTATTTATCTTTGTAAATCTTTAAAATGGAAGGTAGAATTAAAAAAATGATTTTGAATGGACCTTTGAAAGCAATTTACATTTTATTCAGCCAAGGAGTAGAATGGGATTTAACACAATCTGATATCACATGACTACTCTATTTGCATACTTCAGCCTCACTGGTCTCCTAGAACTGGGGAGTTACAGCTTTCTTCTCTCCAATGAATAGTTTTAGAATGTAACTTAGATATTTATAACCATGTCCCTTTTCACATTTTCTGTAGTGCTATGTATCAACTTATTTACAAGCTTTTATTAAACAGCAGAATATACTGTAAATCCAAAATTTGAAATCTATTGGAATTTATCATGTATCAGTCTGAGGCTCTGGAAACTTTGGTAGGTAGCAAAATGTCTACACTACCCATAACTGGGGGACCTTTCCTGTTTACCTCCTGGTAAGAGAAATTACTGATCATAAACTTACAGCTAACAATTTGTTCTGTAGAAATGCAGATTATTCTCTGGATGAGGTAAGTTTCTGAAAGTCTCTGAGGTAAAATTTCTCTTGCATCAGTGGAAAGAAAGAGCTCTCTGGACTCTGGGTGCTTATCCATATGAACAAGGAACAGCCCTCAGTTCTGTCTCCAATATTGTATTGTCTGTAGCTACTGTAAGAGGATAACCTTCAACTACCATTAGGGTTTTATTTTTGTTAAACATCAGAATTAAACCCATGGGCACATTTTAAGGGCTTATTTCAGTCCAGTCTTTCAGTGACCCTGAATTTTGACTACAGCAGTCAAAATGTTTCCATGGTGTATGTTATTGATTAGTTAGGTTATGTGTCATTTATTTTAATGGAAATTCAATTAAGTTTTGTGGCCTGTTTGAAGCCAGTTCTGTAGTACTGTGTTAGCCTTTGGAGGCATCTTGGGGCAAAGTGTCTTGAATGTATCTACTCTAAGCACATGCAACACTGATGTGTGAGCTGAATAAAATTCCTTAATTAGTTCTGTGATAGTGAAGCTAACACTGCGCCATCTGTGCACATTCCACGTCGAGACACTGATCAGAGAGCTGCATTTCACCTCCCTACTCGTTATTTATGAGGTTTAGAAATGCCAGTTAAACAAGCTTGTTGTGCATGCCTAATATCTCAGTCATTTAACACATGCAGAGTTGTTGGCAATGGATTATTTAAAAGAAAATCTATGTGTTAATTCCTTTTTATATCTGCTACAAATTCTGGCTGATATGAGCATCTGATAAGGCTTTCATCTCTGTGTAGGCCAAATCTTTGCTCAGGCAAAACTTTCCTTGTTATAAATGAGCGTTTTGCCTGTCTAAGGATTTAGCTGAAGAGTTTTGAACTAAAAATAGATCATACTAAATATGTTTTTTATTGCTTTACATTTGTGGGTATTTGCTTCTATCACTTTTGATTGGTACCCATTATTTGTTATCCTTGTTTGCCTTTTATCTTTGACTAACCACAGGGACGTTGCATTCTATTTAAGGTGATAGACTCATAGTCTCATAGACTTTGAGGTCAGAAGGGACCATCGTGATCATCTAGGCTGGACAGAACCTCACCCACGCATCCTAGGCTTACTTTCTACAGCTGGGTGGGAAATGGCTTTCCCATCCCATGAACATTTTTTAGATTTCAAATCCCTCCCCCCCAAAAAAAATCAGGGTGTAAAATCAAAATCTCAGACATTTGCATAAGCTGAAAAAAATCGTTTGGGTTTTTATTTTGATCATTTCCAAATGTTTCATTTCAATTTCTACCATTTTTAATTTTTTCCTGTAATTAGTTTAAATGTCTAGATTAAAAGTTGTTTCAAACTGTAAACTGAAAATTTTTATTTTGAAAATATCAGGAAATAAACATTGACAATTTCAAACCATTCTTTCTCAAAATGATCTTGAGTCAACAAAATCCTCTAATTTTTCTGACTTCCTGTGGAAAATTTCAGTTTGATAGATCTGCATTTTCCAGCAAAAAACATTGTATCAACAAATTCCCAGCCAGCTCTACTAATTTCATTCTAATGTATTATAGGTGATATTTACTGTGGAGTACATAGTGTCATTTTGGTACAGATCTAACAACGGTAACTGAGTTGTACCACCCCAGAAGAATAACAAGGGGCAGAATGCTCCCAGGCACTGAGCATATAAGCATCTCTTGTAGCACCTCTTTGTTACTACCTCAGGGCATGGATGACTGGCTGTACTGACCAGTGCATGGGGGAGTCGGGCAGGTGGAACGACACACTTACATCCTTCCAGCCCCTCTCTACTCCTTCTGGGATAAGGTGACCAGATGTCCTGATTTTATAGGGACAGTCCTGATTTTTGGGTCTTTTTCTTATATAGGCTCCTATTACCCCCCACCCCGTCCCAATTTTTCACATTTGCTGTCAGGTCACCCTATTCTGGGATGCAAAGGAACTGTAATTCTGCTTGGTCCTTATGTGAGCCATGCAAGTAGGAGGAAAGATCCTTACAGCCTTATCCTCAACTGTGCATGCACAACAAGGCCAAGCCAGGGAAGGATTTACCATGAAACATACCGTGCCCTGGCACAGGACCCCCCAATGACAGGGGGCCCCAGGGCCAGGCACTTGGGCAGCCCGCTCCATGGGTGGGCACTGAGGGGGCAGGAGAGCAGGGAGGGAGGCTCACCAGCAGCCTCAGGGGAACAGGCAGGAGGTACGGGTGGCAGCAAGCACCATGTGATCGTGGGCCAGAGGATGCAGGAGGAGCACAGGTCAGCCTCACAGCCTGCCGGAGAGAAGCAGTGCTTTGAAGGGGAAACTGCTGCTTCTCTCCAGCCTCCGGCTGTGTGAATGCACCCTGCTCCTCCTGAGTCCTCCGGCCCGCATTCACGCTGCTCGCCGCTGCCTGGTGAGCAGCAGCTGGGTGCAGCTCACGGAGGGAGGGGGTGGCAGGGGTTTGGGACTGGCTGACAGAATCAGTACAGAGCCCCCGGGCAGGCGGTGCTGACCAGTGGAGGCAAGCAGAGATGAGCGTGCAGGGGCACCAGGGTGCTCAGGTGGCCACCGATGGCACCTTCAGGTGGGTGTTCAGTGGGCCTCTGCCCACTTCTCTGGGCCAGCCAGTGTGTGGCCACATCAAATTCTGAAAAACCACGTGCAAAAACTGAAGCAAAAACCTTAGCAAAAAAGTTTGAAAAGTACAATATTGCTGTGTTTACTCTATTGTGGAACCATTTACTTCAAAGAATTAATGCTATCAGCAAATCGCTGCCAAAGGTTGATACAAATGTATTGAATGATGCACAATTGTTAGCCACAGTTACATGTTTTGTCATGGAAATTTGAAATGACTATAGTTTGGTGGAAGCAGAGGCACTAACATTAACAGAAAATATAGATTCCTCTGATATATCTGATGAGAAGTGAAAAAAAAAAACCAGGAAGTTATTTTTGGATGAAACTAGAGACAATGAAATCAATTCAAAAGGGAAAGGGAAGATCATCATTGAGACAGTCAGCATTATTTGTGACACAATAATAGTGCAATTGCAGAATAGAGGTGAATCTCTAAAGAAAACTGTTGATTTATTTTGCATGTTTTTTGACAGAAGTATGGACGAAAATGCTAAAAGCCACTATAGTAAGAAATTAAGTGAATTCTACCGAGAGGACCTAGACATAAATCTTTTTGAAGACGAAGTGAAACATTTCTTTCATTTTATTGAAAATGATGAGGTCTGTGCTTCGAGATCACCAATTAATTTGTATAGACTTGTACATGACATTTGCAGGCAACCTTTCCAAATGTAGAAACCATTCTGAAAATATTTTTAACAATACTGTCAGAAATCCTGTTGGTGAACGTTCTTTTTCTGTATTGAAACGAGTTAAAAATTATTTGTGAAATACAATGAGTCAGGAAGATTTGACAAGTTCAACAATATTGGCAATTGATAGTGCCTCTTTACAAAATATTACTTATGATGACTTAATTGATGGTTTTGTAAAGAAAAAGTGTAGAACAAAAGCTAGCTGAATAAATATTTTTTTCAAATTGAATAAGTTTCTTCAGAGGAAGTTGACTTTTATTTTTCCATTCATGTATCATCTATACTTTTTATTTTTACATATTTTTCACATCAGCGTAATGCAAATACAAGCTTTCATCTAGACCAGAAGTTCTCAAACTGTGGTCCTAGAACTCCATTCAGATGGACTGAGGAAAGGTTATGATTTTTTTTTTTATAAAGTGCCCTTATCCAAAGCACTTGACAATAGTTAGCTAACAGTACAAACCATATTTTGAAAGATCAGTAAGTGGTCCGCCGAGACCCTCAGCACTTTTCAAGTGGTCTGTGAAAAAAAAGTTAGACTACAAAAACAACCAACATACCTCACTTTATTTTCATTTACTTCCTATTACTTATAATAAAGGAGGATGATGAAGAAAAAAAGAATGAAAAATAGGCGGTGGGGGAGATAAGAGAGAATGTTATTTTTCTTGGCTGGGTCCCGTGGAGGGGACCCCAAAAATGAAGCTGAGCACAGGGCCCCACTAACTCTAAATCTACCATTGGACCAAGCAGAACCCAGCTCAGAACTATTTACTGTCTCTTTCACAATATATATTCATATCCATGGACTCAGTCCTGCAAACACTTATTATCAGGTACAGTGATTACTACCATGAATAATCCTTTTCAAGCCAAGGGGCATTCTGTCTCATATTCAGGATCAGGCACAAGGTTGAAGATACCATGAAAACTCGAGAGAGCATTTGGTTGTGAAGCACTAGCAATAATAATCATCATCATCACATGCATTTCTATGTCATCTTTCAGTCGGGGATCTCAAAGTATTTTGCAAGCCCCCCAACTCCTGTACGAGTTAAGTAAATATTATTATACCCACTTTACACCAAACCTTATGGTAAGGAAGTTTGTTGAAGGGCTCATTCCTGCTGACTTATGTTAAAGCAACAGTTGGTATAAATATACTGATATCTTGAAATGTTTCTTGCATGTAAGATTGAGTTAAGTTTTCCATTAAGGAAGCATATGGAAAAATATATATCTTCCATGTACGGTTTGATTGTACACACATATATGTATATGAAATTTGGCACAACTGACCAATTTTCAGGCTGTATAAAAGAAGTGATTACTAGTGTAGTATATTTAAAATATATTTGATGGTAATATATGTTTTAAATAGCATGCAAACTGGTCAGCTCTGTAATATTTTTGATAGAGATGGACTACATTTCATTAGACATTTAGCCAATGCATAGAAAATATATTTTGTTTTCCACATGGAAAAGCATCTTTCAGAAACAATCCCTGTCCACCCAGGTAGGCTAGTACTGTGCACTAACATGAAGGAGATCTAGGTTTGATTCCTGGCTCTAATGTCTCAATTCTTAGTAGCTGGGTAGGGGCTGTAATGGACCTCTAGAGGTGATGTAGTCTAGCCCCCTGCACTGAGGCAGGACCAAGTAAACCTAGATCATCCCTGACAGATGTTTGTCTAACCCATTCTTTAAAACTTCCAGGGATGGAGATTGCACAACCTCCCTTATTCACCTATTCCAGCACTTTACTATTTTTATACTTGGAAAGTTTGTTCTTAATATCTAACCTAAAGCTGCCTTGCTGCAGATTTAAGGCCATTACTTCAGTGGACGTGGAGAACAATTGATCACTGTCCTCTTTATAGGAGACCTTAACATATTTGCAGACTATTATCAGGTCCCACCTCAGTCTTCTTTTCTCAAGACTGAACATGCCCAGTTTTACTTCATCATGCCTCAGAGGTCAGATTTTCTAACCCTTTCGTTATTTTTGTTGCTCTCCTCTGGACTCTCTCCAATTTGTCCCCATCTTTTCTAAAGTGTGGCACTCAAAACTAAACTCGACTCCCCCTGTGGCCCCACTTGTGGTGAGTAGAGTGGAACAATTACTTTCTGTGTCTTCCATATGACTCTCCTGTTAATACAACCTAGAATTATATTTGCCTTTTTTGCAACTGTATAACACTGTTGTCTCGTATTCAATTTGTGATTCACTATAACACCCCCAGATTCTTTTCTGCAATACTACAGCCTAACTAGTTATTCCCCATTTTGTAATTATGCGTTTGATTTTTTCTTCCTTCTTCAATTTACCAACATCATTTTGAATTCTAACTCTGTCCTCCAGAGTGCATGCAACCCCTCCCAGCTTGGCGTCATCTGCAGATTTTATAAACATATCCTCCACTCCATTCCCAAGTCATTAATGAAAATATTGCATAGTATCAGACCTAGGATAGACCCCTGCAGGACCCCATTAGATAAGGCCTCCCAGTTTGACAGTGAACCATTGATAACTACTCTTTGAGTAAGTTTTTTCAGCCAGGTGTGCAGCCAATTTATAGTAATTTAATCTAAGCCATATTTGCCAAGTTTGCACAGGAGGATATAATGTTAGAGTGTGTCAAAAGCCTTACTAAAATCAAGATATATCAAGTCTACTGCTATCCCCCTATACCATAGGCCACTAACCCTGTCAAAGAAGGAAATTAGGTTGTTTTGGCATGATTTGTTCTTGACAAATCCATGTTGGCTATTACATATCACTCTATTAGCCTCCAGGTGCTTACAGACTGATTTGTTTAATAATTTGTTCCAGTATCTTTCCAGGAACCAAAGTTAAGCAAGATGGTTTATAATCTCCTGTGTCCTCTTTGTTCCCCTTATTAAACATAAGTACTATACTTGTCCTTCTCCAGTCTTCTGCGATCTCACCCAGCCTCCATTGTCTTTCCTGAAGATAATCACTAATGGTTCCAAGATTGCTGCAGCTAGATCTTTAAGTACCCTAGGATGAATTTCATCAGACCCTGCCAGCTTGAATGCATCTCACTTATCTAAATATTCTTTAACCTTTTCTTTCCCTATTGTGTTCCTTCCCTCTTGTTATTAATATTAATTTTGTTAAGCATCTGGTCATAATTAACTTTTTTAGAGAAGATAAGCAAAATAGGCATTAAACACCTCAGCTTTCTTGGTGTTGTCCATTATTAGATCGCCTGCCTCACTAAGTAGAGGCCCTACACTTTCCTTCATCTTTCTCTTGCTCCTAATATATTTGTAGAACCTTTTCTTATTGCCTTTTATGTTCTTTGCTAGGTGTAAGTCATTGCATGCAACTAGCCTTTCTGATTTTGTCCCTACATGCTTGTACTATCCTTTAGTAATTTGCCTAACTTCCCACTTTTTGCTGGCTTCCTTTCTGATTTTCAGGTCATTAAAGAGCGCCTGTAACACTGAGGCAATACTTTCCTCATTATCTCAGCACAATAAAGCTACATTGCTGATCTTCCCTTCCAACCACCACAGGAAATGTTTTCTGTCATCTTTTTGTACGTACAGCATCAAAAACAATGAGAATGAAATTCTGACGCCCATTGAAACAATGGGAGTTTTGCCATAGATTTCAGTGGGGCCAGGAGTTCATCCTGAATGTCTAGAGAGCTAGGATCTGTGACAAATAAAATATAAGAAGAAAGAAATCATTGAAATTATGGCCCTGATTCAGCAAAAGCTTTGCTGATTTAAGACCTATATTGGGTCTATTTATAATATTAAGGATCCTTTCCCTGCATGTCAGAATTACAGTACCATTCCGACTTGTTTTACACCAGTGTTTCTCAAACTAGGGTTGCCACTTGTGTAGGGAAAGCCCCTGGCGGGCCGGGCCGGTTTGTTTGCCTGCCCCGTCCACAGATCCAGCCAATCGTGGCTCGCACTGACCATGGTTTGCTGCTCCAGGCCAATGGGAGGTGCTGGAAGCGGTGGCCAGTAAGTCCCTCAGCCTGCGCCATTTCCAGCAGCTCCCATTGGCCTGCAGCGGCAAACCACAGCCAGTGGGAGCCGCAATCGGCCAGATCTGCGGACGGGGCAAGTAAACAAACCGGCCTGGTCCGCCAGTGGCTTTCCCTGCACAAGCGGCAACCCCAGTTTGAGAAACACTGTTTTACACTTTGCCTGTATGTTGAACAGCGCATTCTAAGCTGAGAGGCAAGATTCAGGACACACTTCATCTGTGAACTTGTACTCACTCCTTTTATGAACTCGGATGTTTCTCCACATGAAAATACATTTTTTTACATTTGTCATAACAGCATGCATGCCGTAAACCTGCTGAAATCCCTCTCCACTGCAGAGGTTTGTGAGCTGAATCAGTGTTAAGAGATTCATTAAATCTCCTGTAACAAAAATAGTAAGGTTTTAGATCTAATGTAAAGCTGCCCACTATCCAGATTTAGCTCCAAGCAACCAATACGTGGGGTTATTTTCATTTTCAGAAACCTCCCATCACAGGAATTACAGGAGCAAGACAGAACACCCACAAACACCTAAATATAGGAGGGAACAATCTTCACAACTATTCCTCCCACAAAGGATAAAATCTCTGGGGGCAATGGTCCTCCTCCCTTTTCCCTTCCACTGCACCTCCTTTCCCAGATGTTTCCAATCAGCTGAGGTAGCAGTTCATGCATTCATGTAACTGATCCCAGGGAGTGTGCCGCATGTGATCAACATTAACTCACCAACGAACAAAGAACTGCAGTTAATCCCTTGTTAAATAAAAAGCAGATTAGCTCAGATTAAATATATTAAGTGATAGGCGAACCTCAAATGGTTTGGAAGTTGGATTTGGTTTGGATAAGCATTCAAAAGTTTTGGTGTTTACCGAAATCCTATCCAGACTTTCTGAAGGTAATATGCAATCAGACTGGGAAACTCACGGAAAGGCTGTCTTGTAAGAGTTCAGGTACTTCCTGCTTTCTGCCTGAAATACCACAAAAACCAGACTTCCTCATGGTGTTTTAATTTTTGGCACTATCGCTTCTAATCCTGTTCAGAATCAGGAAGTACTGAGGTGCAGAGGGATGTAAACTACTACATGGGAACATAGTTAAAAGAACATTAGCTAACCTCGAAATAGTTTAGGATCAGTTTGCCTTGATTCTTGGGTTAAGGTTTGAATTGGTTCTGAAAATTTATAATTATTACTATATCACCATCAGTGTCCCTGGTGTTCTGCAGAAGGTAAACAGAGCTGCTTGAAACATGGGGTGAAAGATGTTGCATTGTTTTCACAAAAATAAATTCCTGTTTGTTTCATGTTGTTGCAGTTTGAAATATTAAATAGTGGCAACATGTAATAGATTTCTGTCCCAAGGCACAAAAGGACTAGAGACCTGATCCAAAGTCCATTGAAGTCAACGAAATGCTTTTCATTGACTACAATGAGCTTTGGATCAGTCCCTTAGAGATAGATTATATTTTTTTAAGAGAAACCTAAATGCCATACTACACAATGACTATGCATTTACATACCTGAATTTGTATGTGCAATTACTTGTACCATAACTGTGCTCACAGGTCATGTTTTTCCACATACATTTGGTCATTCAGATGTCTAAACACAGCTTCTTCTTGCAAATGCCCAAACTTCTGGCCCACTTGGTATACGATAATGTAAATGTAGTCACATATAAACTCTGATTCTGCAAAGACTTACGGCTGTATTGAACTTTAGTCCCACTGATGCCATTGAGATTACACCCATGCATAAAATTAAGCGCATACAGAAACCTTTGCAGAATCAGGGCCGTGTTTTGAAAGTTTTTGATTTTGGACCTAATTTTTTCAATATCGTACCCTAAAGTTTTCTATTTTTGCTGAACTAGTCTGGTTTACCCACCCCTAATATGTATTTGTCTCATTAGATCTATTAATGGGTATGTGTGTGTACAAATATGAAAGCATATATACAAAAGTACCGAATCCACAAAAAATCATTTTAAAAATATCCTTATTAAATACAGGCTCTACTGCCCACTACAGAGCTAGTGCCCAGATATCAGGGTGACAGACACTCTAGAAAGGAATAAAATTGCTAGCTATGTGCTTATTCCACTCTACTGAAGAACCAGATTTAGTTCAAATACGTCTTGAAATGAATCTCTCCCAAGATTTTCTATTTTATTTTCATTCTATACATGACAGTGAAGTCAGGAAACAGTAAACAAATGCTATTTCCCTGAAACAAAAAATCAAAAATAATAATACCCAAAGACAAAATCAGGAATTTGATTCTGACAGCTCCATCTGAGAATGTTTCTTTCATATCACACATTTTTGTAATGAAATGGCAAGCAGAAATTATTAGAGATTAAAATATATGTACATAAATCACAATATTATCATCTGTGTCTGATTTCACAGGCTTGAGTTTGAACAAGGGAGATGGCAGATAGTCTGGGCCTCTGGTGTTGAACTGGGCATGGCAGGGCTGGAAACTAGTCATTCAGTACACAACACAATTTGCTCCCATAGTGGATAAAACTAGTTATTAAATCAGGTATATGGAAGTAGATCCAGGTAGCTTAGTTAACATCAGCTTAGGACAGGGGTCATCAACCTTTCAGAAGTGGTGTGCCGAGTCTTCATTTATTCACTCTAATTTAAGGTTTCATGTGCCAGTAATACATTTTAACATTTTTAGAAGGTCTCTTTCTATAAGTCTATAATATACAACTAAACAATTGTTGTATGTAAAGTAAATAAGGTTTTTAAAATGTTTAAGAAGCTTCATTTAAAATTAAATTAAAATGTAGAGCCTCCCCGGACTGGTGGCCAGGACCTGGGTAATGCGAGTGCCACTGAAAACCAGCTCGCGTGCCGCCTTCGGCACCTGTGCCATAGGTTGCCTACCCCTGGCTTAGGACCTGGTCCTGGGTATTAAGGAAAATGATCAAATTTCATTCACCTCTTTCCCATTCTCTAATCAAATATTTCTTCAAGGCTAGATTCATTGATTATAAAGCCAGAAGGGTGCCCCACTGCGATGATTCTGCCTCCCTTATTCATGAGTAGCAGCACCTTGCTCAAGGAGAAGCCCCACTGAAAACAATGGAATTTGGGAAATGAAATACTGATCAACATGAGGGCAGCAGAATCTTAAGTGCTAAAATGTGAATACTTTAGGGTTCTCTGTGCCTAGGCTTGTAATAAACTAAATGAATCCTTTTCTAACCAGAAACTTGCCCTCAGAAAACTTTTAAAAATATCGTTTGTCAAATACTTCGGGTTTTTTTGGTAATGAAATGCTAATAAACATGTTGAGCAGTAATTTATTTTGTGGTACCTTACTCACTAAGAGTGAGAATAGTTAGTAGCTGTGTTCAAGATGAATGTCTTGAAAATACCTTTAAATTCTATCCTGTCCTTTACCGGTTTCGATGCATACTGCCTCAGAGGTTCACAGCCCTAGGGTGATTTCTTAATGCTAAAAGTAAATACAAAAATGAGAGGAAAACATTCCTCATGCATTCTTATTTACCTTTCCTGGCAGAAGGTCATTTCTGTCACTCAAAGCTCACACTGTTCTCCTTTTAATTTGGCATCAGTTCCATGTCTGCTCTTGATAATATTATCAGTGTTGGGTGTGAGCCAAGTCAAGTGCCAGACTTCTCTAACCAATTTGTCCAAAAAAGTTGATCATTTTGTTGGTTAATTTTTCATTCTTTGATTAAAGAAATCTTTAATGGCTTTTTCTTACAAATATTCTGCCATCTCGCCTTTTCGTAAAGCATTTCATTGCACCACTTTAACGCTATTCCATATCGGAAAGCTCACGATGTTCTAACACATTCACAGAGAATGAGCATCCAGCAGAACTGGTTGAAATATTTTGAACAAAAAAAAATTCATAAACATTTTGGATTTTGTCATGAAATTGTAAAATGAAAAATTTATCATTTTTTTCCAGCTTTTTGGTTCCTTTTTTTTTTTTTAACTCCAGACCCCTTTTTCCTTTTTCCACCCTTTGTCAGTGGCAAAACAGAAAAAAGAATGCAAGGATGGATATTCTCCTAGTCTCCCCTACCAATATTTTTTGACTTGCTGTAATCTCTAACTCATTTGAAAGTTTCAGTGTTGGATGATGAAACAAGAAAGAAAGAAAGAAAGAAAGAAATTGGGTTAAAAACATTCATTATCCGCAGCAGAGACTGGGTTTTATACCTTTCATATAGCATGGAACAAATTATAATTCAAAAGTAAACGGGGATGTAAAGTAGAAGCTGTCTGCAGACCAGGTAACTGTTTGCACACAAAGGGTCGTTGAACCTGGAAAGACGTATGTGCAAATGCATACTTGTTTGCTCTCTACACAAAGGAGGCTATTTCCAGGAGCACATGCATATTTCATGTGTATTTTGAGAATGCATATTTTATAAGCAGAATTTAAGCACCTATTTTTCAAAATCAGGCTTTAAATGGCCAATAATTCAATTAAAAGTTAATAAGCTGACTAACAATCCACATGCACTGTTTTAGCATATAAGTCGGTATTGTAAATGAACCTGCATTATTTCCCTAGCTTTCCTATATCTGTTTTTATAAGAGTAATCCGGGTCAGTCAATTTTCCTTTAATAAGGCCCAAACTATGGCCTTGCCTATGCAACCACATGGAGAGTAGGGGTGACTAAAATTCTCCCCTTCTTATTACCTCTGTGTGGCCTCCCTGGATGTTGTGTCCTTGTGTGTATAGGTAAACTGGAGCTGTGCACCCACTAATCCCACTCTCTGAGTGGTGGGGAATGGGTGGAGATGTGCTCTACGCCTGCCAATGCCCCAGCCAGCAGAGCTCTGACAGTGCAAAGAGTGAGGATTTAGCAGTCCACTACTGACCAGGACCAGGAAGCCAAAGGGGAGCCAGGAAGAAATCCTGCCTCAGCAAGGTTCCTCTCTGTCCTCTCGACTTCCTGGCTCTGTTTCTGAGGCAGCAGAACCACAGTTCGACCCTTATGCAGGACAGATTGTATAATCTGGCCTGCTGAAAATTTAAATTCAGGACTATTTCCTTCCATGTTTGTAGATATAAACAACGAAAGCTTAAGCATGACATCTCTTAATTCAGAGGAAGGGTTTATATAAACATGCATTTGCTTTTCTGTTTTCCTTTGTAACAGAACATTGAGAAATAGACATATTTCAAAATGAGGCAAACTAACATCTTCTCTAACACCACTTACTAATGTTATAAACTATTATAAACACCAGTTAATAATAATATTTTAATCTTGACAGTGAATTTTGAATTATCTCATGGCATATACACATGGGATGAAGATTTGCCTATGTGAATGCTGATTTCCTATTGGTCAGGAGTGCCTGAGGTCAAAAGGTGAAAGTTGTTTATAATTATTGAATCCCTACACCTCGTGTTCTGGATGGAGTTGTGAAGGGAACAGTGCTGGAAGTTTGGAACAGACTCTGCTCTCTAAACTCCTTGAAAAGTAGTCTTTGATGAAATTCAAGCACTTTATTAAGGAAATCCAGATGGGTGCTTTGATGCGGACACAGTGGCAAAAAGAGGACAGACACATTGAATTAAATGGCAGGCCACAACAACTTTTATTAAACTTGAACAAAGGGGAGGGTCACTAGCCACCCATCACCCAGCCTCTCCTATACCAGGCATTTAATTTGTTCCAGTGCAAGGGTTACAGAGCTCCTTTGCATAACTCGGGTAGGCCCTCCTCAGTCTACTTTCCAGGACACAGGTCTCGGTGAGTCCTACCACCCTCCCTCTTCAAAGTGGACAAAGAATACAGAAGGGTGGGGACCGCAGCCCACAAAGATCACAAGGTCTATTCCATTTGCCCAAAGCCCATCACCAAAATCCCAGGTCTTTGATCTCTGCCAACCATTCATTTTATTCTCTTAACCACACTGAAAAAGGATTCAGGGGGCCTGGGGTCTTTGGTGGTAATTCGGTGGCGGGGGGTCCTTCCGCTCCGGGACCCACTGCCAAAGTGCCCCAAAGAACCATTGCAGGGGCACCCCACCGCCAAATTGCCACCGAAGACCTGGCACTTCGGCGGCAGATCCCGCTTCAGCGGTAATTCAGTGGCGGGGGGTCCTTCCTCCCCGGAGCAGAACTTCTCATGGAGTAGGAACTCAAGATGGTTGGTTCAATTCTGGGGCAAGGCATACATAATAGGACCACTAACAAGCCCCCTCCATTTGTAGATGTGATGGTCAGTCACCAACAGCCTAAAAATCTCCTTGAGAGTTTTCTGGGGCCCCTGGAGCGAGTGAAGGACCCCACTCCAGGGACCCTAAAAAACTCTCGTGGAGGCCACTGTAGGGCCCGGGGCCTGGGGCAAATTGCCCCCTCCCCTCTGGCTGGCCCTGTGCGTCATACTGGAAGGATTCTGTGTTCTAGAAAAGTACTCCATTGAATAAGTCTTTGGATATGTCTACACTGTGTAGTAAACCTGGACTCAGGCTTGGGTTTAAGCCTAAGCCACCCTGAAGTCAACACACAAAGCCTTCTGACTTGTACCAGAAACTTCTCGGGACTTGGGCTTGTGGACTTGCCTAAAGTTGTGGGTCTGAGCCCAAGTCCTGCTCTGGCATGGGGTCCAAGGCGAATCATTTTGCAGTGTAGATGCAGCTGAAGCCCAGGTCACCAGGCTCATATCGGAAGAGTCCACCAACACTATCCCACAATCCCCTAGGCCTGTATGTCTGAGCCCTCCTATCCACAAACTTCTGAGTCAATTCCCAGAAACCAAAAGCAACCTCCTGGTTCAAATACAGCTGCTTGATGTTTAACCATTCCTTTCCACATGGACTGCTCACCTGTAAACATAGTTAACCTTGTCATGTTTTAGCTATGGGCAGCACTACGAAGCAGCCCTACACCAAGTGTGCTGCTTGCAGGCTAAAGGAACATAGCTAGATTCTGGTAAATCCGTGATCTGAAGCAAGCAAGACATTTGACTTCAGCAAGAGCACAAGAAATGAGCATGTGTATAAAAGTGTCTCAGAGCAGCTGAGGATCCACCAGATCAACAGTCAGTGCTGGGAGCAAACCAAGTCCCTCAAGACCAATTACCACAAAACCAGAGATGATAACTGCACCTCAGGGAATTCCTCATCTACCTACTATTTCTACAAGGAATTTAATCAGTGCTGGGAACTGCCCAAAGCACTGAGCCCACAGTGGTGCATGATAATCTGCTGAGCAGGGAGAGCACCCTTATAAGACCGCATTCACAGGTACCACCAAACGACAGCCTACTGATCAAGCACCTGGAGTAACCCTGGTGCCAACACCAGTCCCGGATCAGGCTATGCCATCAAACAGCTACAGCCCATCCTGGGTCTATATTTAGAGGACCTATTTGGGAACGGCTCTGGAGAGTAGCCCGTAGCTGAAACTACAGCAGAAGAAGTGCCAAACCAGGGAAGGAGCCTGATATGTTTCTTCTGCCTGCCATATTTGCTGCTATTAGTATAAGAATGGGCGCGATTTCCGGGTTATGTGCAATTACATTATTATTCTAAGCAGGAAGATGTAGTGTGCTTCTGATGAGGGCAAAAGCTATGCTACTTCCCCAGAGGCCAGAGGTGAAAGTAAGCTGATACAGTCAGGTATGGCATACCAGTAAGAGCTGGTACACAGCCGACCATACTGGTGGCAGCCAGGAGCCCCAGGGCTTCGGCAGCAATTTAAAGGGCCGGAGCACCAGTGATGATTTAAAGGGCCCAGGGTTCCAGCCCTTTAAATTGCAGCTGGAGCCCCAGGGGAGCACTAGCAGTGGCAGCAGCCAGTAGCCCCGGGCCCTTTAAATTGCCACCGGGCCACACAGAAGGGCTGGCTGGAGGAGTCTGGCCACAGCTCAACCCATTCTGCCTGAGGCCACGCTCCTTCGGGCTAAGCCATCCCCCATTAAGTTACTTTCATCCCTGCCACTGTCCCAGTCACCCTACACCACATGGAATATGGAAAGTGGGAAAAAATTAAACAAGCAGTTAACATGACATTTTTACTAGCTACATGCTTGATGTTAGACAGATAGATTGGGGCATCACACTTAAGAGCTTTACAGTCCCTTTCCTGCAAGTACAACACAATTTAGAAATCATCCCACTGTCCTGGGATCTCTGTACTGTGCTTGTAAGGAGGCTGTAATGCATCTCCATCCTATATCAGCATCTTATTGATTTTGCCACAAATTTTCACTCATTCCTCACCGGTGATTCATGCGAACTTCTCATGGAGTAGGAACTCGAGATGGTTGGTTCACTTCTGGGGCAAGGCATACATAATAGGACCGCTCACAAGCCCCCTCCATTTGTAGAAGTGATGGTCAGTCACCAACAGCCTAAAAATCTCCTTAGCATAGATAGATGGCTCTCCTCTTCTGGCTTAGTACAGAAGTTTATTCTTCCACTCAGGCACCTCAAGAACCGTAATGTCCTCCCAAGCTTGCCCTACCAGAGAGGAAACCCTCCACCCACTCACTCGGGAAAAATTGTGAGAATTTGATTTTCTATGTGAATCTTATTGTGAGGTGCATTGGCATGAAAGATAACTTGCAGGACCTTTGGAGCTGGGCAATGATTTTTGTATGAACAAAATAAAACTGAATGATAGAAAGACATATCTTTTGACTCTGAAGTGACACAACCCCTGAAAAACAATGGAAATATTTGTTTGTTTTTCTCATGGTCAGACAATTAGCCTACTCTTTCAGGTTCCTTCGCAGGCCTTTCCACCTCTGCTGGGCAGAGACAAGAGCCCAGGGAAATGAACTCTCAACTAATGCGCAAAAAGAAAAAGAGTGAGGGATGAAATGACAGTGTACACGTTAGCCAAAGCCAATCAGCACGTTGCGTATCAGAGGGAGAAGACAGAGAGTTTGGAAAGAGAGAACAGTTGCCCAGCATGAGGAGAGATTGGTGGCACAGTTCCTGAAGCATGACCACAGGCTGAAGGAGGAAGCAGAGACAGCATGCAGCACAAGGAGCTTTTCAAGAGGTTACTTGCTCTCATGGCCACTAGACTGCAGGCTCCAGCTTCAGCACCTGCTCTATCTCTACGTGCTGAGTCCCACCACACTACCATGTCTTGCAGCATATGCAGCCTTTGCACAGTTGTGGGGGGGGTAAACTGGTCCTCATCTCAAGCAATGGCCACTGCAGGGAACAGTCAAATGTACCCTGTAACACTCCTCCACTCCTGTACAGCATGGTCCACATGTGTGAAACACACCAGAAGGGCCAAGGAGAACAAGAGGACAGGAGACACACAGAAACAATGAAACTGCAATGGTAAAAGCATACAGAGTTCTGGACAGGAGGTCTCTAGCCTCACAAGATGTTACATAACTTTAGCATTAAGTATTTCTAATTAATTATTATTTGTAAGTGTTTGGCCAATCTGGCAGTTGTAGAAGGGTTGGGACTTGAATCATACTCTAATAAAAGCAGTAGTAAAATTTGTAAGCCAAAGACGTGAAGTAAGATGAGGCTATGAGTTAATACATGCCATTGCCTCATCAGCGTCATCCTTCTGCCTGATGCACCAGGAAGATGCTGGGACACTGTAGTTCAATGTTGGCAAGACATTTTCAATAAATTTCTTGAGGCACATTTTTAAATCTGAGTAACTTCATCTGTGATGACTGAGTTTCCTTCAGTCTCTTTTTTTCTTGAGTGGGGGAAGGACATTTCAAAATTTCAAAGTTTTTTTCATTTTACAGGGTTGAAAACTGACCTGTTTTTTCATTTTGTTGAGTTATTTTTGCAAAATTAAAACTTTGTAAATTTTTCTGTTTTTTCCATCATTTCTTTTCTTGTCCTTTCCTTCCTCCTTCCCTCCCCCTTTTCTTCTTTTCTCTCCCCTCCCCATTTGTTTTCAAATATAACCAAAAATAACCGGGAGAAAAAGTAAAGGAGAAGGAAAGTAAAGAAGGGAGGAAAGGAATTTGAGAAAATGAAAATGGAACAACTATTTAGAAAATTGGGGAACATACTGGGGGAAATACAAGGTTTTGTAAAAAAATTTTGAAAATGGACAATTTTTGCCAAAATATTTTATTTAGGAAAAAGAGTTATTTTTTGACATAAAGACTTTTGAAAATTTTCAGCCAGCTCTAGGTTTCTTTGTGTTTTACACATTTAAATAAACTGCCTATTTAGCATTATACAATCAGTTCCAAGTGAAGACCTTCATAGCTCATGCCTGTAGCTGCCAGTCACTTATCTTGGCAGGTGAAGCTCTGAAAACAGTTAATCTGAGGATAATTTGCAACAGCAACAAATTGTTGTCTGTAATGCTTTTGTGGACTCAGTGATAAGGATATTAATTTACATTGTGTTAATTTTAGAGGTGAAGGGTTGTTTTGTTTTGTTTTACCAAAGTGACTGTTACAAAGAAAAGGCTATTTAAAGTAACAAGACTTTCTTTCGCTTGTAAGGCCTCTCCTTAGATTGATTGATTGATTGATTTTTGGCATTTCTCTGGAATTTGGTTTTGGCTTTTGGTTTCCAACTTGAGATATCAGGCCTGATGCCATGTCACACTATGCTGTGATCTCATAGCCATTAAGATTCTATTGGGCATGTCTGGTCCTGCCCAAAAGAATCTGTGTCCGATGAAAAGCAGTGCTGATGATGCATTAGGGTTGCGCTCCGCTTTGAGCCAGTAAGAGGGAGGTCCTGACCACTTGTGACCATCAAGGGCCAAAGTTTCAGAGCCAGTCTCAGTCTGTGCACCTGTCTAGCCCATGTAGTTTTTGAATGCTATCATTTGTGCCTAAATGAGAGAATGGACAATTTCATAAGAACATAGAACTGAAAGGGACCTCCTGGGTCATGGAGTCCAGCTAACACCATCATACGATCACTTTCAATCATGCCCACCCTTCTTAACATATTGGTCTCACTGAAATTTCATGAGTGTTCTCTCCTGATTCCCCACCCCTACTTCTCTGGTCATTCTGTCATTCTCTCTTTCAGTGAGCCCTTTTCATCTACACTACAGGATTATTCCGATTTTACATAAACCGGTTTTGTAAAACAGATTGTATAAAGTCGAGTGCATGTGGCCGCACATAGCATATTAATTCGGTGGTATGCGTCCATATACCGAGGCTAGCGTCGATTTCCAGAGCGTTGCACTGTGGGTAGTGATCCCATAGCTATCCCATAGTTCCCGCAGTCTCCCCCACCCCTTGGAATTCTGGGTTGAGATCCCAGTGCCTGATGGGGCAAAAAACATTGTTGCGGGTGGTTCTGGGTACAGCCTCACCCCTCCCTCCGTGAAAGCAGCAGACAACCATTTTGTGCCTTTTTTCCTGGGTGAACTGTGCAACTGCCATACCATAGCACAGCAAGCATGGACCCTGCTCAGATCAAGACCGCAATCGTGGATGTTGTAAACACCTCGCGCATTCTCGTGCAGTCTATGCTGAACCAGGACCTGCAAAGCCAGGCGAGGAGGAGGCGGCTACGGCAGCGCAGTGACAAGAGTGATGAGGACATGGATGCAGAATTCTCTCAAACAGTGGGCCCCTGCACTTTGGAGATCCTGCTGGTAATGGGGAAAGTTCTAGCCATTGAACGCCATTTTTGGGCCCGGGAAAAAAGCATAGACTGGTGGGACCGCATAGTTTTGCAGGTTTGGGACGATTCGCAGTGACTGCCAAACTTTCGCATGCATAATGGCACTTTCATGGAACTTTGTGACTTGCTTTCTCCTGCCCTGAAACGCCAGAATACCAAGATGAGAGCAGCCCTCACAGCGGAGAAGCGAGTGGCAATAGCCCTCTGGAAGCTTGCAATGCCAGACAGCTACCGGTCAGTTGGGAATCAATTTGGAGTGGGGAAATCTACTGTAGGGGCTGCTGTGATGCAAGTAGCCAAAGCAATCATTAAGCTGCTGCTACGAAAGGTTGTGACTCTGGGAAACATGCAGGTCATAATGGATGGTTTTGCTGCAATGGGATTCCCTAACTGTGGGGGGGGGCGATAGATGGAACCCATATCCCTATCTTGGCACCGGAGCACCAGGGCACCCAGTACATAAACCGCAAGGGGTACTTTTCAATGGTGCTGCAAGCACTGGTGGATCTCAAGGGACATTTCACCAACATCCACGTGGGATGGCCAGGAAGGGTTCATGATGCTCACGTCTTCAGGAACACTACTCTGTTTAAACGGCTCCAGCAAGGGAATTACTTCCCAGACCAGAAAATAACAGTTGGGGATGTTGAAATGCCTGTAGTTATCCTGGGGGACCCAGCCTACCCCTTGATGCCATAGCTTATGAAACCATACACAGGCAGCCTGGACAGTAGTCAGGAGCTGTTCAACTACAGGCTGAGCAAGTGCAGAATTGTGGTAGAATGTGCATTTGGCCTTTTAAAGGCGCGCTGGTGCATATTACTGACTCGCTCAGACCTCAGCCAAACCAATGTCCCCATTGTTATTGCTGCTTGCTGTGTGCTCCACAATCTCTGTGAGAGTAAGGGGGAGACCTTTATGGTGGGGTGGGAGACTGAGGCAAATCACCTGGCCGCTGATTACATGTAGCCAGACACCAGGGCGATTAGAAGAGCACACCACGAAGCGGTGCGCATCAGAGAAGCTTTGAAAACGAGTTTCATCACGGGCCAGAGTACGGTGTGACTGTTGTGTTTGTTTCCCCTTGATGAAACCCCCCCCGCCGATTGACTCATTCCCTGTAAGCAACCCACCCTCCCTCTTCGATTACAGCTTGCTTAAGGAAATAAAAAGTCACTATCTTTTAAAAATCATGTATTCTTTATTAAAAAGTCATTATAAAAAGAGAGAGAGAACTGACAAGGTATCCCGGGTGTGGTTTGGGAGGAGGATAGGAGGGAAGGAAAAGGCCACTAAAAATATTTCAAAGTAATGACAGCCTTTTTGTTGGGCTGTCCACGGGAGTGGAGTGGGCGGGTTCACGAAGCCTTCCCCCACACGGTCTTACACGTCTGAATGAGGAAGATATGGAACATGGTGAGTGGTGAGGGTGGTTACACAGGGGCTGCACTCTGTGACCCTGCTGCTGTTCCTGAAGCTCCACCAGATGTTGGAGGATGTCAGTTTGATCACGCAGCAGCCCCAGCGTTGCATCATGCCTCCTCTGATCTTCCTGCCACCATCTCTCATCACGTTCGTCCCTCCTGTCCTCACGTTCACTGGCATCTTTCCTGTAATTTGATACCACATCCTTCCACTAATTCAGATGAGCTCTTTCATTGTAGGTTACTTCCATGAATTCTAAGAACATTTCGTCTCGCATCTTCTTTTTCCTCCACCTTATCTGAGATAGCCTTCTGGATGGAGTAGAGAGGCTTGAAAAATTTGCAGCCGCATGAGGGAGGTAAAAAAGGGAGAGAAGTATTTAAAAAGATACATTTTACAGAACAATGATTATACTCTTTCACAGTGAACAACACTATTCACCTTACATAGCACATGTGATTTCACTACAAGGTTGCATTTTGCATCTAAATATTGAGTGCCTGCGGCTCTGGTGTTACAGATCTCACAGACGCAGGTCCGGACAGCAGAATTCAGCTTGCATGCAGCCATGGTAAGCCATTGTCTTTCGGCTTCTGCAGCCTTCATATACACAGTGCCCTCCTTTCCCAAATACCAAGCAAAGCCTGTTCAGTGCTGCTTCTTTCCTGTTAACATGCAGCAGCAGAAACCACCCCCCGCTCCAATTCTGTGGGATGATTGCTTTACCCCTCCCCCCACTGTGTGGCTGGTATCATGGAAGATCACTGCTAAACAACCCCTTTCCCCCCCACCGCGTGGCTGGTAGCAGGGAAGATCCCTGCTAGCCAAACGCGAAAAAACTCAGCACCGTTACCCTCCCTCCCCTCTCCCCACTTGGCTACCTGCAAGGAAGGATTTCTTTTAAGCAACAGGCAAACAGCCCAGTAGGAATGGCCATCTCTGTCCCCTTAATTAAAGTCCTGAATTTCAACCAGGTTACTATGAACGATATCACTCTCCTGAGGATAACACAGCGAGATAAAGAACGCATGTTGCTTGAATGCTAGCAACCACCGGGACCATACGCAGCTAGGCTTTGTCATGCAATGATACCAGATTACTTGCTACATGCATGGTGTGGTAAAGTGTCCTACCATGGTGGACGGAATAAGGCTGCCTTGCCCAGAAACCTTCTGCAAAGGCTTTTGGAATACCTCCAGGAGAGCTTCATGGAGATGTCCCTGGAGGATTTCCGCTCCATCCGTAGACATATTAACAAACTTTTCCAATAACTGTACTGGCTGCGAATGCATCCCAAGTCCTCAGGGCAAATCAATCATTAAAAAACTCTTGCTTTTAAACCATGTTTTATATTTACAAAGGTACACTCACCAGAGGTCGCTTCCATGGTTTCATTGTTTGGGCTACTGGCTTGGGAGGGCTGGGAGGGTAATTCTGTCTGGGTGAGAAAAAGCTCCTGGCTGCTGGGGAGAACGGAGTGCTGTGTGCTCTCTGCAAGCTCCTCCTCCTCCTCCTCCTCCTCATCTTCCCCGTCCGCAGAATCCTCAGCCATGGCTGAGATTATTACCCCCACCTCGGAATCCACGGACAGGGGTGGGGTAGTGGTGGCGGACCCCCCTAGAATTGCATGCAGCTCAGCGTAGAAGTGGCATGTTTTCGCCCTGCCCCAGACCTTCCGTTTGCTTCTTTGGTTTTCTGGTAGGCTTGTCTGAGCTCCTTAACTTTCACTCTGCACTGCACTGAGTCCCTGGTGTGGCCTTTCTCCATCATAGCCTTGGAAATTTTTTCAAATTTTTTTTATTTCGTCTTTTGGAATGGAGTTCTGTTAGCACAGGATCCTCTCCTCCTATAGTGATCAGATCCAGTACCTCCCATGCGGTCCATGCTGGAGCTCTTTTTTGATTCTCAGGAGACTGCATTGTTACCTGTGCTGGTGACTCTGTGTGGTCACCTGTGCTGGTGAGCTCTCCACACTGGACAAACAGGAAATGCAATTCAAAAGTTCGCGGGGCTTTTCCTGTCTACCTGGCCAGTGCATCCGAGTTCAGATTGTTTTCCAGAGCGGTCACAGTGGTGCACTGTAGGATACCGCCCGGAGGCCAATACCATCGATTTGCAGCCACACTAACCCTAATCCGATATGATAATACCGATTTCAGCGCTACTCCTCTTGTCAGGGACGAGTACGGAAATCGGTTTAAAGAGCCCTTTATATCGATATAAAGGGCCTCGTTGTGTGGAAGGATGCAGCGTTAAATCGGTTTAACGCTGCTAAAATCGGTATAAACGCGTAGTGTAGAGCAGGCCTCATTCCTGCTCTCTGAGTCCCACAGGCCTCCAAGCTTGGTCCCTTACTCTCATCCCTTTACACTCTTGCCTTGGTTGATCATCCATTCAATGGTTTCAACTACCGTTTTTATGCCAATGTCTTACAAATCTCCTTTTTCACCAATGTAATATATGCCATCATATGCCAGCAATGCCCCTCTGCTATGTACATCGGCCAAACTGGACAGTCTCTACGGAAAAGGATAAATGGACACAAATCAGACATTAGGAATGGCAATATACAAAAACCTGTAGGAGAGCACTTCAACCTCCCTGGCCACACTATAGCAGACCTTAAGGTGGCCATCCTGCAGCAAAAAAACTTCAGGACCAGACTTCAAAGAGAAACTGCTGAGCTTCAATTCATCTGCAAATTTGACACCATCAGCTCAGGATTGAACAAAGACTGTGAATGGCTTGCCAATTACAGAACCAGTTTCTCCTCTCTTGGTTTTCACACCTCAACTGCTAGAACAGGGCCTCATCCTCCCTGATTGAACTGACCTCGTTATCTCTAGCTTGCTTGCTAGCACACATATATACACCTGCCCCTGGATATTTCCATTACATGCATCTGAAGAAGTGGGTATTCATCCACGAAAGCTCATGCTCCAAAACGTCTGTTAGTCTATAAGGTGCCACAGGATTATTTGCTGCTTTTTCACACCTCATCTGACCGTGACAACTGAATTAACAATTTACAAAACAAATCACAAGATTCTTGTTTGTTGTAAACCTGTTCCTCCCCTTAGTTTGGTATAAAACAGTCTCTGCACTGTTGTCCATTGTCATCACTTGCGCTTTTATGTCTTTCTTGTCTACACTGGCAAGTTTTGTCACCAAAAACTGCCTTGTGGTGACAAAAGAGCGATAACATACACACAACAATGGGACTTTTGTTGTGAAAAATGCCCAGTTTTGGCAACAAAAAACTTCCACCCCTATGAGAGACTTTGTCTTTTCCCCTCTCGTTATTGTCGACAAACAGTCAATGCAGACAGCAGGCTTTTTTTATTTTATTTTATTGGGCTCCAGAAAGTGTCCCAGAATTCCCATGCTGCCGCTGTGGTCAGCAGTTTGAACTCCGCTGCCCAGCAGCCAACTCACCCCTCCCCCTTGCAAGCCCCGGGAATTTTAAATCTCATTTCCTGCTTGCTAGTTTCCCATGTGAGCTTCCCAGCTGAGCATGGCTGGCTATCACATCAAACACGCTCCCACATGGACCACCTCTGAGCATTTGGATTGGATCAGTATATAGGGAGAGGAATCTGTTCAGTTGCAGTTGCCACTGACCCATAGGAATTTGGACACATATGGGCAAATTTCTCAAGGCTTGTGCGAAAAGGGTTATGATCGGAACATGAAACAGTGCAGAGCGAAGATAAAAGAGCTGAGGCAGGAGTACTATAAGGCACAGGAGGTGAACCATCACTCCGGTGGTGCACCTAAGACCTGCTGCTTCTATAAGGAGCTGAATGCTTTCCTCGGTGATGACGCTACCTCCATCGCTGATAGCCCAGTGGATACTTCACAGACAGCAGAAAGAGGGAGTAACCCAGAGGCTGAAATTATGGATGAAGAAGTGGAGCTAGAAGAGGATGTGGAGCTCCCAGTGGGTTCGCCTGGGGGGCAGGCAGCCAGGAACTTCTCTCTACTCCAGAAGTGTTCAATAGGGAGCAGGAAGCAGATGAGATGCCGGGTAAGTTGCTGCGGCTTGTGTAGGGAATTGTAAAGTGGGAAGCAGGTAGTGCTTTCTGTGAGCTGAACATTGCCCTGTGTAGTTAATCTGCATGGCCAAGCAGGGTGTCGATGGACATTAAGACCTGTAGGGAATCCTTCAGAGAGAGGCTCTGGAAAGTTTCCAAGAGGTACTTGTTAATCCTCTGCCACAGATTCCATACTAAACCAATGATCCAGAATGGTGTTAGAGGAAGTGCCATCTTTTAAAGCAGTGGTTCTCAACCAGGTATACACATACTCCTGGGAGTACGCAGAGGTCATTCCGGGGGGGTGGGTGTATATCAACTCAACTAGATATTTGCCTAGTCTTACACCAGGGTACCTAAAATGCATGAGCAAAGTCATAAACTAAAATTTCATACAGACAATGACTTGGTTATACTGCTCTATATACTATACACTGAAATGTGAGTACAGTATGTATATTCCGATTGATTTATTTTATAATTATACAGTAAAAGTGAGAAAGTAAGCAATTTTTCAGTAATAGTGTGCTGTGACATTTTTGTATTTCTATGTCTGATTTTGTAAGCAAGTAGTTTTTAAGTGAGGTGAAACTTAGGGGTATACAAGACAAATCAGACTCCTGAAAAAGGTACAATAGTCTGGAGAGGTTGAGAGCCACTGTTTTAAAGGAAGCCTGAAACCACAGTCCTAACAACTTGTGGTTCATTGAAGATTCAATGGCACTTTTTAAAAAAATGCCTTAGGAATATTAACCTGTGAATCTTGACCAAACTCCAACTTGGGAAACTACATTTTGCCTTCCTAAAATTTCCCCGCACCGTTACATTTTGAAGTTTATTCCCCTAGAAATACTGTTGTGTAGTTACAATGGCAACAGACACTCAACAAAAATCAATTAAATAAATAATCAGCAATAAATAGTCTTGCTGCTTGCTTTAGGGATTTGGCTGCATTACATATATTTGCACCTGCATACATTATTTTGGATTTGCAGTGGTATAACTGTGAGCAGAATTTGGCCCTGTGTATGTGTATAATAGAGCTGTTTGGGAACTTTTTGATGGAACATTTTTTCATCAGGAATGTTCTTCAGGTCTAGGATGGCATTTCTGGTGAAAAGCAGACACCACATTGTAGGCCAGGAGTAGGCAACCTATGACACGCGTGCCGAAGGAGGCAAGCGAATTGATTTTCAGTGGCACTCACTCTGCCCGGGTCCTGGCCACCAGTCTGGGCGGGCTCTGCATTTTAATTTAATTTTAAATGAAGCTTCTTAAACATTTTAAAAACCTTATTTACTTTACATACAATAATAGTTTAGTTATAAATTATAGACTTATAGAAAGAGAGCTTCTAAAAACATTAAATTGTATTACTGACATGCGAAACCTTAAATTAGAGGGAATAAATGAAGATTCGGCACACCACTTCTGAAAGGTTGCCAACCCCTGTTGTAGTCAATAGGTTAGGACAGTCTTGGTATCTAACAGGCAGAGTAGGGATTGGAACCTATATTTCCCATAGCTCAGCTGAGTACTCTGACCACCAGGCTCACAGCTAGGCTGTAATTGGGTTCTGGTTTTGACCAGAAATTCCATTTTTGTGTGAAGTATCAGAGGGGTAGCCGTGTTAGTCTGGATCTGTAAAAGCAGCAAAGAGTCCTGTGGCACCTTATAGACTAACAGACATATTGGAGCATGAGCTTTCGTGGGTGAATACTCACTTCATCGGATGCATGATCCCACGAAAGCTCATGCTCCACTATGTCTGTTAGTCTATAAGGTGCCACGGGACTTTTTGCCATTTTTGTGTGAAAATGTTCAAAAGGTCCTGGTTTTCTTGGAACAAAATCAAATGTCAAAGCCTCAATATTTTTCATGACATAGAATTCTCGTTTTCCAGTCAGCCCTAGTAGCTCTGTCTCTTTTCCCTCAATGGCAAATGTGTATGTGACAAAGTGCTAAAGTACTCCAACATGTAAAGAGTTACCAGGTTCCAACCTATCACATGGCTGCTGTGAGTGGGGTTATACAAGGAAAAGGTAAGCCGGTGCAAAGGAGGCTGTGACACAAGTGGAGCTGATGGGTGGTAATGTTATGAATACTGTAGGAGCTGCTATGCAAGAATCTAAAATCAGTACTTGTGTTAACACCTGCAACCTATGCAACTGTGGGAGGGCCAAGACAGTGAAATATGTATGCAAAGTGAAACACAAACCTCGCCCCATGTAATGGTACGGGAACACAAACCCTGCCCATCGAGATGGACAGCAGCAATACTGGTAGAGGCCCCAGAATTCAGCTATGCAGGTGGCCACCATGGGACAAAAGCTGCCACTGTCTAAAATACTGATATTTAACTTAGTTATTTAGTTATTAACTTAGTTAGTTAGAGAGTATAGAGCTTATATTCAGGCAGAGGAATGTTTACTATACACCAGAATGTTCAAAGTCAATAAGAGTGGTGGGGAGAACAAATGAGGAGCAACACAGTGGCTTCCCAGATATGATCATCTAGGGCAGGGGTTCCCAAACTTGGTTCATGACTTGTTCAGGGTAATCCCCTGGCGGGCTGTGAGACACTTTGTTTACCTAAGCATCCGCCGGTATGGCCACTCGCAGCTCCCAGTGGCCGCAGTTCGCCATTCCTGGCCAATGGGAGCTGCAGGAAGTGGTGGCCTGCCCTGTGCCAGTTCCCGCAGCTCCCATTGGTCGGGAATGGCGAACCACAGTCACTGGGAGCTGCGAGTGGCCATACCTGCAGATGCTCAGATAAACAAAACGTCTCGCGGCCCACCAGGGGCTTACCCTGAGCAAGCCACGAACCAAGTTTGGGAACCCCTGATCTAGGTACATACCTAGGGACCAGAGGGCTGTTGGTTTCAAGAATCCTGTCTTCTTTCTCAAGCCTTGTTTTGCCAGGATGAGAGCTGGGGGATCAAAAGTATGCTAAACAGTTAAAACTCCTCTTAGGGGAGAGGGGTTGTCAGTCATCCTGGGCTGTCCAGGGGGAACTTGTCAGAAGCTATCTGGGGGAGCAGGATGAGACAGAGAAACAGGCTCTGAGAGGGAGTTTGAAGGATGTAGGCCAGGGGTAGGCAACCTATGGCACACATGCCAAAGGCGGCATTCGAGCTGATTTTCAGTGGCACTCACACTGCCAGAGTCCTGGCCTCCGGTCTAAGGGGCTCTGCATTTTAATTTAATTTTAAATGAAGCTTCTTAAACATTTTAAAAACCCTATTTACTTTAAATACAACAATTGTTTAGTTATATATTATAGACTTATAGAAAGAGACCTTCAAAAAGGTTAACATGTATTACTGGCACACAAAACCTTAAATTAGAGGGAATAAATGAAGACTCGGCACACCACTTCTGAAAGGTTGCCGACCGCTGACGGAACAGTTAGCAGTAAAGGAAAGCTAGCATTCTGTGTTTAGGCTGCTGTACTGTTTTTTTGGACATGTTTTCTCTGAACTGCTTTTGTTCTAAATAAATACTTTGCCTTTAAGAAGGCTGTTTGGTTTACTAAATACCACTTTCATAGCCCCATAGGGAACAAACCTGCAGGATCGGAACCTATGTCAGAGGTGATCACAGCTGATACACAGGAAACTACAACCCAGCATTCCATCCCAAGGGGTAGAGGTGATGGCCCAAACCCTGAGGCCAAGAGGGGATGCATTCAGAGAGACCACGTGGGTTCAGAGGTGGAGTTTGCCCAGTAAGTGTGACAGAGGTTACCACAGGGGGAAAGGTGTCTCCTCTCCCCGATGACTGAACCTGGAAATGCCTTGAGTGGTTATTATCGAGTAGTTTGAGTTGATTTGTTCTGGTTTTGAGTTTTGTTTTGGAAATAAAACAAGCTCAGAGGAAAGAGATGTGAAGTGACCTATAGCTGAAACTTACATTTTTCCTTCCCCAGTGTATATATCTGCACACCAGCTTACAATGTAATAGCGTAATAAATCGAGTACACTCAGGACCAAATTCTGCTCAGAATTACACCAGTGTAAATCCAGAATAACTCCATTGGCCTCATTGGAAAGTTATTTGAAATGGATTTACACTTGGGTAACTGAGAATTTTATTTAAGACACTGTCTGAAAAGTGTTTCCCCTCCAGGGTGAAAAATGTTACTAATGTCAGTTGTTATTACATTTAATATAACCAGAACTAATTTCACCTGGATGAAATACATTCACAATCCATGGCATTACATGAACTTTTTTTCCTGCCTTAGGCTCAGATGATATCAGATACTGATTTACAATGAGCAAATACATTTTGTTTTGAAAAGACTACTCTGCGTCAGATAGAAAAATCAGTCATTACTACGAAGTATCTGTATTTATTACATATTTGTCACTGAGATTCTACAAGACATTCCTAGCCAGATTTCTGCTGAAACCATTCATGACTCTAATTATCAACACATGAAAAATGGCTTATACTCATGACATCACATGCATACAATACAAGATGCTTAGGGCCAAACTGTGACCTCAATTACATCCATGTAAATTCACAGTAGCACTAAAAACTTGCACTGAGTTATTCCAAATGTATTCTGATGCAAGTGGAATCAGAATCTGGCTCTTGGTGTATACACTGCTGACACACAGAGGAAAGACTCCTAGAGATTGCCACCTGGTATAAATTAAAAGGTTATGTTGACTTAAGCTGACATCTTTCAAACTAGTTTTACATCCATCCACACCTAAATTTATCTCCCACCAACAGTCACCCTGTTACATTAACACAATATGATTGACAGACACAGACTGCAGCAGATCACCCTTCAGATATTGTCGGCCAAGCAGAAGACAAAGTACCATGTCTTGCCTGATGGGCATACAGGGATATGGGACAAGCAAGAGGTGTAACTAAAATAAAACTGGTTATGAAGAGCACAAGCTGGAGTGTCAGGACTGATCCTTTGCATGAGTTGATTGAGATCAGAGCTGGATTCATTTTAAATAAATGAACCACCAGGGGTGGTGTAAGAGGATTTCTGGCTCACTGGATTCAAAAGATAATTGTTGAGGTCTCCCCACCTCCTTTTGGCTCTCTGTGGGAGTCACAGGGAAGGGTATAACACATGTTCCTGCCAGATAGCCGAGTTTCATGACGATATGGCAGATAGGTCTGTAAGTTTGCTCTATGACCTTATTAGAGTCCCCAGTTATCCCCAAACCAGCTTTGGTAAGAAATACAAAGTTTGTTCTTCCAGTGACCTCAGCCTGAACCCAGTCCCGGAAGGACTATCTTTGAGTTAAGGCAATGCAGTACTTAGCAATAATGCTTCCTGAGAACAGAAGACTGCCAAAGTTTAAGTGTATATTTTATTATCTGGATTATTGTCCATTGTGGTACTCAGATGCAAACACAGGCTCATTTCATTTAGGTCTCCAGTTTTGACTTTAACCAGGATCCAAGTTTCTAATAAAATTACCGAAAAAGAAAAACTAGGTCTTTATCCTCTACCTAGTGAGCCTCAATGGCTCTTTTCTAAAGAAACACAGTCATGAAGTCACATGATGTCTGTGTAACAGCATTAATGTTCCACTGAATGTTACCTTCTGCTGTTTCACCTCTTTCAATAGTACAAACCACATACAAAGTCATGTGCTTTATGATTTATCAGAGGTGATAGCTGAACAATGATTGTACAAACAATCAGCAACTGTAGGAACTAGAAGGAAAATGTCCAGGATATATTTGTAGAAAAGAAAACATTTCCACAAACGATTTTCTGTAACAAATCTTGAACTACTTCTTGAGAGTATGAGGAGGAATAGTTAGTACAGTAAGTAAATGCCATTTCATCAAAGGAAACAGGAAAATTCATGTACAAGACATTTATCAAAAGGATGAGTGCCTGAATCTCAAAAGTTACACACCTACTAAATGATCAAAACTATGTTTATCCTTTTCCTGCAGGGGGTTAGGCTCACATGAATTGGCTGCAACTTTCCTACCATAAGCAGCCCAAGAGCAAACATCTCTAAAGAATATTGACTAAAACCCACTGCATTCTCTCACTCATGATGACAAATGGTCTAGTTTTTTCCCAAGGTAGTTAGTCAAACTCTCTTTTAAAATATTCATTGTTGGGTTAAAAACAAATCTTTAAACCTGGGGCCGAAACATTAAAAGGAAATAAATAACAAAGCCCCAGTGTTTTATCTCATTTCATCCTACACAAATTGCTAAGAGAAATAAGATGCAATAATCTGTTCCTTAATGAGGAAAAGAAAAGCAACGTGTGTGCTTAGCAGAATCAAATGTACATAAAGCCCAAAGGCTAGTTCTGCCTTTAGACTCATTCTGCACTGAGGTAGTGCAGAGCTGCACTGCCCCATGGGAAAACTAGAGGCATTCTAGCTCAGAAAGACAAAACAGCTCCCAGAGTACCCAGAAAGAGCCTCCATAAAGGAGTCCAGCACAGACAAATTGGCCCCCTACTTGCCAACCAGTGAGGCTGCATCATAGTTCCACCTACTTGCCACTCCGTCCCACGCCTTGAAGGTATGATGCACCCCCCAGAGTAACATGGGACTAGTTTATGGGCTTCCCTGGGTTTGGCATATAAAATGCATGGACTCCAGGTCTGTCCAGTCCTGACACAGGTAAAACAAAAGAGGGGAAGGTGCTCCTTACTCCCTCTATCACTCCCCTGCACATAGGCATAGGGGCTAGCGCAACAGAGTGGCTAAGAAGTTTGGATCACTCATAAAAAGAACTTTGATTTCTACAAATGTATTTGTTAGTCTTAAGTATTCACCAAGTAGTTTACCCACACAAATTTTAGCTAATGAGTTGTTTGAATTGATTATTTATTCTTTGTTATTCCTGGCACGTGATCGGTCACCTGTATCACTTTGTTTTCTTTCTGGATTCCGATTAGAATTTTTTAAACAGTGAATGATAAATAATGGGAAGTTCTGGCTGAGGAAATGCAAACATCCTCACAGCTGCATCAGCAGTTGTCTGAATACGTGTGAGCAACAAATGATGTGACCTGAGAAATAAAAGCAGAGAGAACTTAACATGTTTATTCACACAAGTATTTGTAAATCACTATCCAAGCAGCTCTACTTACCATTCTGTTTTTTGTCACACACAGTTGGTTTCAATTTTTAATAATGAGATTGTTCTACAATAAAAATCAAAATTATGACCTTAATGTGTATTGTTATTCGTTTTGCTTTATTAAAAATCCAGTAATTTGAACTTAATTACTTGCTTTCACAGTTTAAAATAAGACTATACCAATATTTCATTCCTGGTGAGAGTGCTGGTATGTTAATTATTTCTAGAAATTGTGATTCATATCCACTATTATGCCTAGACTAATAAGGATGGAATTTACCCTTTCTCCCACAAAACCAGGGTAAGTGGATTATGTGTAGGGAATTGACATGGGGCTGGGTGAACAGATACATTTCCCCAACCTGCAGTATATCCCCTCCGTGCCCTGTATGTTGAGGTTTGAGGTCAATGATCTACAAGAGTATGGAAATGCATTGTTTGTTATTTACCATTCCCCAGTCTTTATCCCCTTGTTAAAGGTTTCAGTCAGCCATCCAGAGATAGAAGACATTTATGTGACCAATCACAGTCCACAAACAACAAATTGTAAAGACTTAATGGGAAAACCCCATAGACTGAAAATCATTGATCCAAATTCTCTGGTGAATACTTATGAATACATCCTCAGCTAATGTGACTAGTTCATGGTGGATTCTCTCAAGCTGTTGATTTTACTAATATATGCATGGCTGAATATTTTATCAATAAAAACATATATTTTAAATGTCAGCTGTATAGAAGTTATACAAATCCACCACTTTTCTGTTCACAACCTCTCTAAATCTCTTTTCAGAAGATCCCAGACCTCAGCTGCATTCCTCGAGGATTTACAGGGCACAAGAGAAGCAGAAATCAGCTCAAAATGAATATGTGTATTCAGAAATATATTGAGGCTTTTCCAGCTTTTCAGCTACCTCACTCAAATTAATCTTCTTGAAGGCACTAGAAGTATTTGCAATACCACTTTAACTATTTCTTCACTTCATCACTTTTTCAGCACATCCATTATATTCTCTTGATGGGAATAACTGCAATGTAACCAGAGATGAAAGGGATATTGAGTCAGAGTACTGGAGGGAACCCACAAAATCAGGAAGAAAATGCAGTTTGTTTAAGATTTACCATCTCTGTAAATATTATGAACCATGGAACAGATTCTGATCTCAGTTACTCTGGTGTTATTCTGGAATAACTGCATTGACTTCAGTGGAGTTATCTCAGCTGACTTCAATGATCTATAATCATCTGTGCCAATCTCTGTGGGCCAAACTAGGATGATCCCAATTTTTTTCAAAAAATTGTTATGAGTATAAATGACATGGGTCATTACCATGGAATGACATAACCATTACCATAGCTGGAGTCTTTAACAAAACTCTAGACCAGTCCTTGATAAATCTTCTCCATCTCCTCATTAGAACACTAATGTTCATCAGATACTTCATACATACATGGCTGATTTAGGCATACATACATGGCTGATTTGAGAGACTGGAAAATCCTATTGCCAGAGGCTATAGGTTTTTTCTGCAGCTAATTTAACATATTCAAGCATGAACTATTTCTTAATTTCACAAAACTTGATAAATTCTGTCACTGATTGCGACATTGGTACTATTGCTATATCTGATCATATTCCTATACATCAAAGGCTGTATCATCTCTTATGCCACCTTTAAAAAGAAATGGGGAGAACATGAAATTGATATCCTTGCAAAGGAAATTAAGACCTTGAATGTAGACTATGCTTCTGGTCCCTCCCCACACATACTCAGAACCTTCAAGAATCTAAGGTATGAAATCAACAAACTTCTATTCCAAACGGCTGCCTTTGCTTTATTCAGTTTGAAATAAAACTATTGGGACTCTGGCAAGAGAGCTGGCAATCTGTTGCCATATAGCCTTAAGCAAAAAGCTAACAAAAATAAGATCACTGCTATTCACAATAGCAGCAATAAATTATATACAACACAGTCCAATATTAATAAACAATTTCAAGAGTTTTATTCAAAATGTATTTAGCTGAAGAGGGAATCAATAAAGACTCCCTAGGTAACATTTTAGTGTATTGTCTCTCCCACACATCTCTGACTCTCAGAAGGAACTACTGGCTGCCCCTCTATAAATCGCGGAACTGGCTCTGTCTATAAAAGAAATGAAGTTCAAAAGATGCATAGCACAGACAGGTTCCCTACTGAATTTTACCAAAAGTTCTCTGAAACTTTAACACCTAGATTACTGAATATATTCAGCGAGGCCAAGAATGAACAAACTCTTCAGCCTACGCTAACAAAAGTTGTAATGTTTCTTATGCATAAATTTGGGAAATACCTTGGATTCTGTAGTAATTACAGACCAACTTCCTTAATTATTTGTGATGATAAGATTGTAGCTACAGCTCTTGCTATGTGATTGAACAAAGTTCTCTCACACATTATACAAATAAATCAGGTAGGCTTCCTTTATAATAGACATGGCTCAAATAATTTGCATCAACTGATTGAAATTATTGCCACTTTGAGAGATTTGTCATTTCTTTAGATGCCAAAAAGGCCTTTGAACATATAGCCTGGGACCATCTTTTTCATGTGATAGCAAAATTCAGATTTGATAACCAATGTGTTGCTTGCATTAAGCTTTTATACTCCAACCCAGATTTCAGAGCAGTTACCAATGGTATGATTTCCACCCCATTTCCATTACAGAGAAGTACGAGGCAGGGCTGCCCCCTTTCTCCTCTTCTGTTTGATTTAGCTCTAGAACCTTTAGCCATTGCCATCCGAGCAAATCAACAGATTCATGGTATCACCAAACAGAGCACACAATTCTACTGTATGCACATGATGCTCTTGGTATTTGTATCTAAGCCTGAGGTTACCGTTCCTAACCTTCTAGCCACTAATAAATGTGGACATATCTCGGGATATAAAATTAGTTGAGGTAAATCAGAAATCTTAGGCATGAACAAATATGCCCACAAAGACCTTTTTTCAAATTGGGATTTTCAATGGCAACCCTCTTACATAAAATTTTTAGGAATACTAATTCCTAAGAACATTCAGGACATACCTAAGACACACACAGAACCAATTATTGCCAAGTGGCTATCGATTTGGAGAGATGGAATTTGTTAAGCCTCAGTCTGCGGGGTAAAATTAATATACTGGAAATGAATATCCTTCCCAAAATTTTGGATGTCCTCAGGGGATCTCCCTATTCCTAGTCCTCAAACTTATTTTAAGAAATTCAATAATATTTTCAGAATGTTCTTTGGGCGGGGGGCATGTAAGAAACCTAGACAGGCTTGGGAAAAAAATGATAGCTCTGCTTATGTCTGAGGGGTCAGGGTTCATTTTCACAACTTGTAAAATTATCATCTCTCATTTTTGCTACTCCAGGCATCTTAGTGGCTGTCAGATATGACTGCACAGACGCCACTTTAGGTTCAGATTAAACAAGAATTGGTGTATCATCTCCCCGCTTTCAGGCACTGTAGGATCGAATTATCATAGATTTGATGGCTCTAGAGTTCCCACAATAGCAGCTGTGAGGCAAGCTTGGTCAAACTTGGCTAAAAAGTTCTGCTTCCATCCATTCTTCCATGTAGAGGTAGTTGTATGGCGCAATCCTATCCTTAAAACCAGTGGCAAAACCTTGATGTGGAGGGATTGGATGGAAAGAGAAATCATGACTGTGTCGCAGCTAATTGACAATTATAAATTTAAACCACTTGTTGATCTTCAGAAACAATTTGGCTTGCCCTGCTCCAGAGCATGCAAGTATCTCCAATTCAAACATTTACTATGAATGTATTTGCACCGGATGCACTGGGAGCTCCAGAGCCTACAGAACGTTCATTATTTTGGAGGAAACTTCATGGATTTACTCGTCCAGCGGTATTCTATGATTTTCTGGCCCAAAAAATCTCAACTGATAATTTGAGAGTTGCCTGGAATAGAGATTTGGATACACAAATATCTCTTACCCAATGGAATGCAATTATATCTAATGTTAAAAAAGCAACTTTAGACCTAAGACTCTCTCTTATTCACTGAAACACGTTTTAAAATATACTGGTTCCCACAAAAACTAATGATAATGGGTCTCATAAATGCTTAATACTGTGAGAAATGTAACTCCCTTGATGCTACATCACCTCATAAGTTTTGGGAGTGACCCGTATCAAGAATTTCTTGTATAAAGCAGGTTAAAGGGCCTGTTTGATATTAGATGCTAAATTGGAGCCATACTCCTTAAAATTTAATTCTTGGGTATATTCCTGATATCTGGAAGTTACCTGGTAACACAGCAACCTGGTTCCAATGTGCAGCTTTGGTTGCTAAAAATTAATCTGCAAAAATGTAAAAGTCAATCCCCACCAATCACTTAATTTAAATGCAATTCCCCCATGTACAGCTAAGCCAAACAGTGTGGTTTCATTTTATGCAACTGTAAGCATGGAATTTTGTTGGCTGACAGCACCTGTGGATAAAGTGTGGATTTTATTACCCAATATGAGCTGATGACCCATGAGCAGTCAACTTTTGCCTCTTGTAAAGTCAGCCATTGTAAAGGTGCCACCAAAGGAGGAAAAGTATTTAGAGAGCAGCTTCCAGACAAGAACAGCTGAGCACAGTTCTCACTGGCTTGGCCATTGCTAGGCTCCTCCTGAGCTCCCAGAGTAACTACACACAGAGTCTACATGTTCCAGCTTCAGCCTGAGTTGTTGTGGTGTGGACACCCCAGGCCCAAGCATGCTACTCAAGAGTTCAGCGCATCAGCTCAAGTGCTCCATTTATTGGCTAAGTCCATTCAGGTGTCTGATCATTTAGCAGACTTGGCAAAACTAAAGGCTGTTTCAGACTGAAAATAAAGTTAAGCCTTGAGTTCCCAGTCCAAGGTATTTCACAACTCTCGCATCTCCAAATCATTCCAGTCTCACAAGAAGATGCAGTCTTGTGAGTTTTCAAAATCCAACACAAATACTTTTTCTCTGGGCATGTTGCTAGGATCAGTTGTTATGGCCTGTATATTGTTGGTTTAAAAAAAGAAACCTCATTCTCCCTTTCATTTATGAAGCCACCGCTGCCCACATTAAAAATCACACTTATGAAACTATATCTTTATATAGCGCCAAGAGGGTTCCAGTGATGGGATAATAGATGGGAAGGGCTCTGAGTTACTATGGAGAGGCTCTGGCCTGCCACTCTCACTGGGCAGCATGGAGAGAGCAGCTGGCTCTGGCCGTGTGTCGCAGCTCCAAGCTCCTGCTGCTGGTAAGGGGGCGGGGAGCTGGGAGGTTGAGTAAGGTAGCGGGAGGTTCTGGAGGGCAGTCAGAGAGGAGAGGGCAGTTGGATGGGGAGGCAGTTCTGGGAGGGTGGTCAAGAGATGGGGAACAGGGAGGTTTAAGAGTGGGAGTCCCAGGGTACCTGTCGGGGGTCCTGTCAGGGGGTGAGGATGTGGATAGGAGTTGGGAGGGCAGTCAGAGGACAGGGAGCAGGGGGAATTGGATAAGGGGGTGGGATCCAGGGGGGCAGTTAGGGGCAGGGGGCCTTGGGAGGGGGCAGTCAGGAGACGAAGATCAGAGGGCAGTTGGATAGAGGATGGGAGTCCCAGGGGGGCTGTCAGGGGAGGGGGTGTGGATAGGGGTTGGGGCAGTCAGGGGACAGGGAACGGGGGGGTTGGATAAGGGGGTGGGATCCGGGGGGGGCAGTTAGGGGCAGGGGACACTGGGAGGGGGTGGTCAGGAGACAAGGAGCAGAGGGCAGTTGGATAGGGGGTGGGAGGCCTGGGGGGCTGTCAGGGGAGGAGGTGCGGATAGGGGTTGGGCAGTCAGGAGACAGGGAGCAGGGGAGTTGGATAGCGGGCGGAGGTCCTGGGAGAAGGCAGTCAGGGAACAAGGAGCAGGGGGCGTTGGATGGGTTGGAGGTTCTGAGGGGGGCAGTCAAGGGGCAGGAAGTGGGAGGGAGCAGATAGGGGATGGGAGCCAGGCTGTTTGGGGAGGCACAGCTTTCTGTACCTGGCCCTCCATACAGTTGTGCAACCCTGATGTGGCCCTCAGCCAAAAAGTTTGCCCACTCCGGCTTAGATGCTTAGAATTGACACCCAAGAGATCCTCTCTATTCAGTCACTCCCAAATGCCAACACAAGAAACCAGCCAGTCTTATTTGTTTCAAGTTTGTAGCAGCAATTAATACTATTGAATCACATCTCATTAGCTGCAACAAAACTCTCCATCTAATCGCCCTATGTAAATGATGGACTAGAGAAAGATATTCAAACCGCATTGAAGAGCAGACCCCTAGAAGGGCTCCCTGACCTCATTGCAACAAGCCAACCAGCACCTCCTTGCTTTCTCAACATCTCACCAAACAATTCAAGGGTAGCCTATAAACCACCAGACAACCCTCAGGCAACTAGACCCTCAATGAGCAAAACGCTTAAGCACACAAGTAAATTATGATATTGTCTGCACATCCAAAACAACAGAACAACCAACATTGTGTGTTCGGTTCTTTAAGTTGGCTTCTGAAATGGCTATGCCAAACTTACAGCAGACAGCTGAAGTGGGAAGAACCAAAGCCAATACTTGGGCTCTAATGGAGGTAATATCCTCAAGCAACATAAGATTAAGGAATGAGGTCAGCAGAAGCCCCCCTCACCAGGAACTTTCGACTCAAATTCATTAGTCTAGCTAGTAAATCTCCTTATTAAGCACTCTTCTGACACTGGGAAACAAAACCTCATTTGCAGATCCTGGGAATTCTGCTTAGGCTCTCTCTTGCACTCTCTCTTTCTTTCTTCCTTTTTGTTTCAAAATCCAGTCACTAGAGAGGAGTTTCCTGAAATCCCCAGTGGAGCTCCTAGAAACAGGGCCGGCTCCAGGCACCAGCGTAGGAAGCAGGTGCTTGGGGTGGCAAATTCAAAGGGAAGGCATGTCCAGGTCTTCGGTGGCAAATCAGCGGTGGGTCCCTCATTCCCTCTCTTCCTCTTTGAGCTTCCACCGAACTGCCACCACTCAACTTTTTTTTTTTTTTTTTTGCCACTTGGATGGAAGAAAAGCCAGAGCCGGCCCTGCCTAGAATTCTGCAGCATTTTAATCGTTGTTTTTTCACATCATTAATATAGGACGCTCAAGGTCTTTTTGAGGGCAGTGGGGTGGTCTTCTTTTAAAAGTCTGTTAACACAAACACAAAATCTCACCTTTATTTAAAACTGTGACTCCATCCCCTTTTCTGTCTGCTTCATTCATTGCTACTTACAGTAATATATTGTTGCTCCTTTTCACCCCAGCAGCTAGTCAAAGTTTAAGGCCCTATGGGTGTTCCAGGTAGCTTCTTTCGCTCCGAGCACCAAGAGCTCTCTTTTCAGTGCACATCCTTCACCCAAAAACCTCGCCCCAGGTGTCTCGTAGGGTCAGCCGCCATGTTTTCAGCTGTTCCTTCAGTTGTCTCTTTCTGTCTTTCTTGAGTATTCTTAGCTTCTTTGAGTTCTGCCTTCACATATACCCCTACCCAAAACAATACTCAGCAGAAACTCCCTGGCTGACCCCACACACTCTTTTTGTCTTGGTTGGAGTTTATGTTTGCAGTTATGTTAATTGAAGGTGTCATAAACAGATAAGAGAAGTTAATAGCACAGAAGTACTTTATATCTCTGACTGTAAAGGGTTAATAAGTTCAGTAAGCCTGGCTGGCACCTGACCAGAGGACCAATCAGGAGACAGGATACTTTCAAATCTTGAGGGAGGGAAGTTTTTGTGCTGTGCTGTTAGTTTTGGTTGTTGTTCACTCTGGGGGCTCAGAGTGACCAGATGTGCAACCAGGTTTCTCTCCAATCTCTCCAATACAGGCTCTTATAAGTTCAGAATAGTGAGTACTAGATAGATAAAGCAAGTTAGGCTTCTGTTTGTTTTCTTTATTTGCAAATGTGTATTTGGTTGAAAGGAGTTCAAATTAGTATTTTGCTGAAAATATTTTAATTTGTACTTGTATACTTAGGCTGGGAGGGTGTTCCCAGTGTCTATAGCTGAAAGACCCTGTACCTATTCCATTTTAAATTTACAAGATCATTTTTACTATTTTTCTCTCTTTAATTAAAAGTTTCTTGTTTAAGAACCTAATTTTTTTTTTATTCTGGTGAGACCCCAGGGGACTGGGTCTGGATTCACCAGGGAATTGGTAGGGAGAAAGGAGGGAAGGGGGAGAGAGAGGTTAATTTCTCTCTGTGTCAGGATTACTTTCTCTCTCAGGAAGAGTTTGGGAGGGGGAAAGAGAAGGAGGGAGGAAGGTGAATTTTCCTCTCTGTTTCAAGATACAAGGAGTTTGAATCACAGTGATCTTCCCGGGTAACCCAGGGAGGGGAAGCGTGGGAGATGTAACGGTGAGGGAAAGGGTTTACTTTCCTTGTGTTAAGATCCAGAGGGTCTGGATCTTGGGGGTCCCTGGGCAAGGTTTTGGGGGGACCAGAGTGTACCAGGCACTGGAATTCTTGGTTGGTGGCAGTGCTACAGGTTCTAAGCTGGTAATTAAGCTTAGAGGAATTCATGCTGGTACCCCATCTTTTGGACGCTAAGGTTCAGAGTGGGGAATTGTACCATGACATGGTAGGCAGCGTCTGGGATAAGATAGAGTCAAAAAGCCAGTGAGGTTTTTATTTCTTTCCCTGCTAGCTATCTGCAGGCAGACTGAGAGGTTTGGGTTTAGAAGCAAAAGCCAGTAGGATTTTTTTCTCTCTCTTTTCTCTCTGCTAGCTGTTTGTAAGCAGGAGAGAGGGTTTTTAAAAATAAATAAACAGCCAGAAATTTTTTTCCTTTTCTCCTTTCTGGTTGTGCAGAGAGACTGCCTGCAGGCAGAGACATTAAGTTTAACAAGGATCTTTGTTAAACAAAGGGACTCCAGCTGCCAGTCACCATACACCAGCAAAACACATTTGCAAATGAAAGGTTTCCTTTTGTTCTAGTTTTATTCGGGAAAGCTTGTTAGAAAGACTCCGTTGCTTAGCAACAGAGCAGGCAGCAGAGGAACAGTAATTCAGACAGTAAACCAGCAGAGGGCACCCCAACACAAGAAAACAGGAACCATGACTTCCAAGGCCAAACTGGATACAGAAGAACAGATCAAACAGGCAGCCCACCAACCAGAAATGGAAAAAAAAATACAAGAACTAGAAATAAAACAAAAAGAGATGGAGCTAAGAGAAAGAGAAAAGGAGGCTGCCCACAGGAGAGAGTTGGAATTCCTGAGGGAAACCCACCGGCAGGCCCTGGAATTAGAAAAGGCTAAGCAACAGAACCCAGCCAATCCTAACAACCCTTCGCCAATAATTGTTCTGCAGCACAAGAAATTTCCCATCTACAAGGCAGGTGATGACACTGAGGCCTTCTTAGAAAATTTTGAAAGAGCCTGCCTTGGGTACAGCATCTCTGAAGACCAGTACATGGTAGAATTGAGGCCACTGCTCAGTGGACCCTTAGCAGAGGTGGCGGCTGAAATGCCTCAGGAGAAAATGAACGATTATAAACTTTTTCAAACCAAGGCCAGATACAGAATGGGGATAATACCTGAACATGCCCATTGGCGGTTCAGAAACCAAAAATGGAAACCAGATGTGTCATTTCCCCGACACGTCTACCACATTGCAAGGAATTATGAACCCTGGATATCAGAAGCCAATGTTAAGTCTCTGGACGACATGCACCTCCTAATACAATTGGAGCAGTTCTTAGAGGGTGTTCCAGAGGAAATCAAAAGGTGCATCCTAGATGGGAAGCCCAAAACTGTAACTGAGACGGGGCAGATTGGAGCCAGATGGGTGGAAGTGACAGAAAAGAAAAGAGCTACTATCAAGGGGAGCGAATATCACAGGGGTCACACCGACAATAAACCCTATACCCGAGGGCAAACCAAGACCCCACCTGCAACCCAAGAAAAGCTGTTGACTCCCTATTCTCTCACCTCACCAATCTCCAGTAACCCACCTCAGCCCAGTGACCAGTCAGCTGGGCGATGCTTCAAGTGTAATGAACTGGGACATATAAAGGCCAACTGCCCCAAGAACCCCAGCCGAGTGCAGTTCATTTTATCTCCATCACTCCAAAGATCCCCAGACCCAGATGCCTCTCAAATACCCTCGGAGCGAAGGGAAATTTTGAGAGCAGGCGGAAAGAAGATTATCGCGTGGAGAGACACGGGGGCACAAGTGTCAGCTATTCACCATCCTTAGTGGACCCCAAATTCATCAACTCAAAGCCCCAAGTGACAATTTACTCCTTCATGGCACAAGCTGTAAACTTGCCTACAGCTAAACTGCCTGTCCAGTACAAAGGCTGGTCAGGAATGTGGACTTTTGCAGTCTATAACAATTATCACATCCCCATGCTATTGGGGGAAGACTTGGCCAACCAGGTGAAGTGGGCCAAGACGGTGGGAATGGTTACACGCAGCCAAGCCAGGCAAGCCTCCAGACCCATCTCTGTTCCTGAACCATCCACAGAGGCCCCGTCTGTGTTGGCAGAGACCCAGACAAAGGTAGTGGACCCGGATTCCCTGCCAACGAGGGCAACAGCCACAGTACTTCCAGTCCCAGGCCCGGACCTGGAAACGCAACCAGCACCAGAACTATTGCCAGCACTGATGCCAGCGCTTGCAAACACATCTTCAACCCCAAAGCCAGAGGGCGCCAGCGAGCCTGAACTGGCAGAAGCAGCAAACAACCAGACCCAAGAGGCTCAGCCAGAGCCTGAAATACCACCTGGTGCACCAGCGGAGAGCGGTTCACCAGCCACGAAAACAACCCCATCACCTACATCGCTTCCCGAAGGACCAAGCCGAAGTCCACAGTCTGAGGAGGAACTGGTGTCTCCAACCTCCAGGAAACAGTTCCAGACTGTGCAGGAAGCAGATGACAGCTTTAATTAAAAGTTTCTTGTTTAAGAACCTAATTTTTTTTTTTATTCTGGTGAGACCTCAGGGGACTGGGTCTGGATTCACCAGGGAATTGGTGGGGAGAAAGGAGGGAAGGGGGAGAGAGAGGCTAATTTCTCTCTGTGTCAGGATTACTTTCTCTCTCAGGAAGAGTCTGGGAGGGGGAAAGAGAAGGAGGGAGGAAGGTGAATTTTCCTCTCTGTTTCAAGATTCAAGGAGTTTGAATCACAGTGATCTTCCCGGGTAACCCAGGGAAGGGAAGCCTGGGAGAGGCAACGGTGAGGGAAAGGGTTTACTTTCCTTGTGTTAAGATCCAGAGGATCTGGGTCTTGGGGGTCCCCGGGCAAGGTTTTGGGGGAACCAGAGTGTACCAGGCACTGGAATTCCTGGTTGGTGGCAGTGCTACAGGTTCTAAGCTGGTAATTAAGCTTAGAGGAATTCATGCTGGTACCCCATCTTTTGGACGCTAAGGTTCAGAGTGGGGAATTGTACCATGACAGAAGGGCAAGTTCATGCCTATTAGTCTCAATTCTATAACAAGGTTTCACCCAGCACATAACGCTATATTTGGGGAGTAAGGCCAAGATTTTCATCAATGGATGCCAAAAGCCAAACTCTTAAATCCATATTTAGGCTTCTCAAGGGGAGCTACTGAGTGCTTAGCACGTTCGTAAACAGACCACTTATTTAGGAGACTAATTACAGACTTGGAAGCTTCACTTTACACCCCCATGTTTGAAAACCTTGGTCCTAATTTACCTTTTAACTCCTCTTTCAACACAAGCTCTGATCAGTGCAGAATCTCCTTTTTCCCTGCTACGCCTCCTGTTCATGAAATCTCAAACCACAGTCCCAGTTCTCTTTAATGAGAACTGTGACATCTTGCTCAGGATACGCAGAACTGCAAGGCACTGTGTCACTACTCTGCCCCATCAGTAGGAGGCTTTGCTGCTGCTAAGCTGTGTGTCAGTTCCCTAACACACCAACTTGTCTATCGGTGCAATGAAGTTTGAGAACTGCTGCTCATAGGGTTGGGGGAGCTCGGCCCACTTTCCTGATTCCAGATGGCCCAAAGATGCTGGACAACCCAGGAGCAGGGGCAGCTCCAGGCACCAGCACTCCAAGCGCATGCCTGGGGTGGCAAGCTGCGGGGGGCGCTCTGCCGGTCGCAGCAAGGGCGGCAGGCAGGGTGCCTTCGGCGGCTTGCCTGCGAAGGGTCCGCAGGTCCTGCGACTTTGGTGGACCTCCCACAGGCGTGGACCCTCCATGCTTGGGGCGGCAAAATGTCTAGAGCCGCCCCTGCCCAAGGGACTTGGACCCTAGCCCAATGAATGCCCTAGAGTGGTGAGGAAACTGAGGCAGGGACATGTGTTTAATGTTTATTTTTTTGTATGATCTCTACATTCCTGTGCTTTACAAGATAAAGTACAAAAAAGCATGACTGCGTTAGACTCTGAGCAAAGTCTCTCTCTCTCTGGTCACTGCTTCACAGCTACTGGGTGGCCCTGAAAGCGTTAAACTGCAAACCAGAAGCTTTGTAGCTTTGGGGTGGAATTCTGGGAGAGGGGGTGTTTAAGTGCCAGGGAATCTGAAGGGACAGTGCTGTAGCCAGAGGGGCTAGGCAACCGGACAATGGATCCCAACCCTCAGAGAGGGGTGACGGAGAGCAGGTCTGTGCCCTGGGAGTGAGCCTTAGGACCCTGAGTTTGGGGCAGTGGCTGGATGCTGTTCAAGCTCCAGAAGCTTAACGCATCCCTGGGGATGCAGAGCACAGAGGTTTGGGTTCCCCTCATAGCAATCCTGGTGGGTGGCCAGGAAGGGGAACTCATTAGGATCTGTGAGAACTAGTCACTTCAGAAAATCTTGGTCAGTGGATACTTGGCAGCCCCAATTGTTCATACAACGAAGTCAACAGCAGAACTAATTTTGAGCTCTGTGCTTTCCTTTACTCAACTAACACTTTCAGCAAACTTTTGTCCCAGTTATATCTACCTCCCTTTCTGAAGTCCTTCATTTGTGTACCACTGTGACTGTGAGTAAACCTCCCCACTTCTCTGGGGTAAATACTGCCCCCAGGCTTCCACTGATGTCAACGCAAGTCATGCATATGCATCTGAGGCCTGAGGGCAGCATTTGTCCTGCTGCTCTCAAATAGAGAGATCCGCAGGGCTGTGCCTGGGCTAATCTGTTGAGGGTGTAGGTCATATACTCAGCATAATCATTTCATCAGCCCTACCAGCTGCTGTAATAATGGGAATAAATTGTGTGGTTCAGCCTTGTGAATTTGGCTATATCATCCTGGGAGTGAGATAATGGTCACAGAGTCAGGGAGATAGCCAACAGAATAAGGCTGATGGTGGACAGAGCACCCAGGCTCCAAGGATTGTACTGAGCTGCTCACCCAGCTGTTGAGCTTTAGTGAGCAATCTCCCTGCTGGTCTCACACTGGTCTCCAGAGGGAAAACAAGCCTGAGAAATACACTTTCAGATTCAAGGTCAAAGCCTGTTTCTATTGGATTCAGTGGCAAAACTCTCATTGACTTCAATGGGGCCAGGATTTCACCCTCATTTCTTAGATAAAAGTCCTGAAACCAGAGAGAGACTGAGGCTATGTCCACACTTAAAATACTACAGCATAGACACTTGCTACAGCGATGGAGGAAGCATCACTGGAGTAAATCCACAGCTGTGGGAGAAGGTAGCTAGGCTGATGGAAGAATTCTTCCATCAACCTAGCACTGTCTACACAGATCAGCTTAACTATGTCAGTCAATGATGGGACATAAGGAACCCTCTTAGTCCCCTGTGTAGGTTACCTGCATCGAGGGTCAGCAGGCGACACCATAGTCATCTCAGAAGGGACTAACAATCACCTTAAACTCCTACCAGAGCTGAAGTCCCCTGACACAGCTCTAACTAGATCTGGGGGTATGTATAAATAAGTAAGCTTTGTGACCAGTCCATATCTGGTACAGAAGAACATAACATGGCCTATTCCACCTCCAAGTTTACTTCCTTGCACCAATTGAGTATAGCAAGTGTTAATTCTTGAAACCAGCTTAATTTACAAGTCCGTTTACTCAGTATCTCATAACTCTAATTGCTGCACTGGAAATCTTTACATTAACCAGGTGGATAATGATGATAATTTAATGCTGCATGTTATATCCTGAATAATTCCAGAAGTGCTTCTTAAACAAAATACATAAAACACCACTGAAACACAACCACCTCATGCACAGCAGACTATGTAACTGTGGGATGGAGGGGAGGGGACGGGAATTTTTTTTCAAATGACACTAAGCAAGCCAGTGTCCTTATCAAAATTGCCACAGGATCCATGCAAAGCAGACAGGCCCATTTGTTTTCCAAGGTCTCATCCAAAAGATCCCGTCACAGTAAATGACATGTTAAGTTCAGTTTAGCCACCTTGGCTGAAGGAAACTCTGATCTGACCCTGCTGGAATTTGAAAGGAGGATGGAAAACCAATATCCTGCGGTAAAGCTTCAGCCTTACGCTTGGCTTTTATTACAAGTCATCATTTCTGAATCCCAGCATTACTGAACTCTGTTTTACATGAGCCCTTGACAAGCCAATGTTAGAAGCAGTTAATAAACAAGGTCCTTATATAGAGACTCAACAATATTATAAAAGTAATGCATCATCTAGTGTGGCACATTAAAAATGTATGTAGCTGAGGCATAAGACAACTGCCATTCATCTGAAAAGCTCTTCAGTCCCAAATAACAATGATTAATATGCAAGTACATTCTACACTGAGTGCCTACGTTCATGAGAGAAAACTCATGGATGAAAATTATCTCCTCCCAAATCAACTGAGAAGAAAAATGAGTCATGGAATTTGTGTGGGGAATTATGTGGGGATGGAATCCCACAAAACCATGCGCAGGACAAGAGAGGTACAGCCACTATTTGGCCAGTCTTCCACATCCTGGGCTGGAATAGGGTCTCCCTGTGTTGGGTTGTGGCCAATGAATTTACCTAACTGTGGACCCAGAGGCCATAGCCTGGCTTATCCTCCACACCAGTTCACTAAGTGCTTGGAAGGGGGATGGAATCCAGCACTGCCATGAGCAGAGTTTGTGGCATCCTCTATATACCTACTCCTTGTTGTCTTTTCCTTCCTGTGCAGTGAAGCTGTTATAGTTCCACTTCATTTGGGTGCCTTCTGCAATTCTGGGTGAATTTACCCTGTATGGATGTTCTACACTGTATGGTCTCTAAAGAAACCCCAATCTGGGTGAATGATAGTTGGAGATATGGAATAAGTCTACTCTTCAGGAGAATCTGTTTGATGGGACATATAGTACATTCAAATGCTTTGCTATGTAACTTTTGTGGGCAAAGAACTGACACATTATTAAAAAACAAACTCAATTAGCATGTTTGGAAATCATGTGGTAGGTTGGCTTGAGACCTCATAAGCATGACATCCCTGCCTAGTATATCTGGAGGGAAGGGAAATTTTGGGTTAGAAACCAGATCCACAGGGCTCTTTCAGAAAGATGCATGGTCAGAGCTGCTCTATACACCCAATGTATCTCCCATCAACTAACAGCACATAAAGGCCACCACATAAGGGCTGCAGTCATGTGTCAGCAAAGTGGGGGGGTTACAAAAATGTATTTGTAGGAGAGGGCTCCTGCTTGAGCACTGACTGGGGCAGGGGTCCCTCAGAAATAATGGCATGTAATAATGACTGGGTCATAATTACAGCAGTGTGAATAATTGACTTTTTGTTTTGCTGGCATTTCTGAAAAATAAAAAAAATTCATTGCAGATCTAGAAAAAAATAGTTTTCAGCTTATTTGTCAGTGAATCGAAAAATCAAATAATAAATCGTTTCAAAAGTCAAATTAAATGTTACGTTTGACCTGAAACAAAACATTGCATTTTGATTTCAAACTTTTTTTTTAATATTTTCCATTTTTTTATTTCAAAACAGGAAGTCCTTTTGAATTGAAAAATCAAAATGTCTTATTTTCAAAGCATCAGAATAAAATATTTTGACTTTTTCAGAATATTTATTGTTGTTGTTATTGTTATTGAGGGTTTTTCAACCACAGCAATCTAGTGAATTCAACATGAATTCAGTCAACCAGAATCTGCATTTTTCACCAAAAAATATTTTGGTGGGAAAATGTTGCCAGCTCTTGTCATAATAGATATGCATACAGTGGTAGAGTGAAGATAGCACAAACAACTTTGAGATTGGTATTTCCTGATTTTTGAAGGCTTTTACTTTGCCAACTCAATGGCCTTTTAACATTGCTACACACACAAAGAAATTTTTAGTTTCAGGATAGTGTACTCTGCAAAGAAACAGATGGGTTCAAGTATCTAGTGAGGTAAACCAGCAGAAAGAAAGCCTTGAGGCTGAACAGGAGACTATGGAATATAGGATTAAAATATCACTACTTGAGATTCCATGCATACCTTACGCTAGAGACAGCTGCAAAGCTTCTATTTGTCATTAGGTTCCTAACCCACCTTATTACAGAGCTAAGCCCACTTCCTTTTTAGAGCACTTTTTAAATGGCCATATTTAAATTGTCAAAAGATGTCAACAAGCTGTGCGGGCCAGCCTCACACTGGCAGTAATTACTAGAGGGCAATGATCAATGGGGGTCTTTTGTTAGCATTGCAGGATGACTATTGATGCAGGAAGTGAGTGCCCCTGTGATTTAGACTGAAGCTGAAATGGACAGCCAGCCTTGTCCTTGGCTGCTCACAAGCCACTAACCTACACTTAGTCCATTAATTATTCCTGTCCCAATGGCAGCAATTCTTATGATCCACAATCAGCTAAGGAAAAGGAGGTCACAGGCAAACACAGAAGCTCTATTGACAGAACCAGGAAGTGCATCCTTCCTCCCATGTGCAGCAGGACTATTGTTTGACTCCAGAGTGGTTCCTTTCATAAACAGATACTAACACACGACAACCCCATCAGCTCCTGCTAAATTGAACATTTGGATACATTTGACATGTTTTTTCCACTTTTAAGATTAAATGTACATGGCACAGTAACCCAACTAATTGTATAGATGTGAGGAAAAATACTCATCACATTCCAGTGCATCCACATTGCCAGTGCCTGGATCATCACATGGTCTGCTACCTAAGCCATGGGCAAAGCCTGTAACTATTTACAAGGAACTTTACTCCACATTGCTTCAGCGATACTACTTGTGTGAGCAAAGTGATGTGCAAAAGTATTTGCAGGATTGGGCCCTATAGATTTAGGGACTGATTCTCATTTACATAAAGTCCTTTTACATTGCTCTGGTATAAATTACATTTATACCCAATTAACCTTCCTTGATTCTGTCAGAATGAAGTAAAACAGTCTTTGTGAAAATGGGAATCAGGCTTCTTATCCATTTAAAAACACTACATTGTATTAAACTTTTCCTTTACATTTCATTGCCCAAAGGGCAGCACTTTAAGTTGATTTCTGTTTTTTTTAAGTGGGGGGAGACTTTAAAGAAAGAGAATATACAGAATAAAATAAGCACAGAATCACAGAATCACAGATTATTAGGGTTGGAAGGGACCTCAGGAGATCCAGCAACTCTTAGCCCAATCCTGCCCGTTAAAGGTTTGCCATTGACTTCACAGAGAAAAGGATCACAAGTTTGCAAAGTGTAGTTGGCATGTGTATTTGGGAGGAAAAAGCTCATCTGCGTATTGATTTAATATGTGCAGCTCCCAGAGGTATTGTGTTTGCAAAAGGTTTGCTTCACTATGGCTCCTCCCTCTGAGAAACTGGGCAGCAGCTCTCAGCCAGGGAGTTCAAAAATACACAGAAAAGTCCCTGCCAGGGAGCCATTTCCTTCTGTAAATTGCCTTTGTGGAAAAGGATTTTTTTTTCTTCCCCCAAAGGTGGATGACATATGAAAAGAGGCCACTTTCAACATCTGCTGTAGCTTGGTGTTTGCCTTATGAGCCTACTGATTTTTTTTCAAGATGCATATATAGCTCTTATAACACACATGCATTTCTTGTAGCTTAATCAGGCAGGATTTTCATGAGACTATGCAATTATAAGATTTTGTATTGTTTGTATAATGTAGATGCTCTCTGAGCTTCCATATGTGTAGCTCCATGTTTTTTCATCTAGATTTGTGCCAAACACCGGTATACTAAAGTTCACAAGATGTAAGACCTAGTAAGTGGTAGGAGAAATCATTTAACTCCATGTCTGAATGGCATTTCCAGTAGACAAACCTCAACAGTGAACCTTTCGGGAGACAGAAAAATCTGGCAATAATAATATTCCATTGGATTCTCTTTTTAAAGACTTTCAACTCCACACTGCCTGTAATAATTGAATGACAAGCTTTTTGGAGGCCATTTACCATACTTCAAGCAAGTATTCTCATTTTTGTCCATATCAAAATGGCTCAGGAACCATTTCTGTCTAGCCAGGACCCACTCTCTCATTTAGCATCAAGTCATGTCCCCCAATGCCTGTTTGCAAGCCCAAGTTTGCAAACCTCTGACTTAGAGGGCCACATTTTCAGTGGCCCTCTAAAAACTATCCAGCAATGTCTGTGGATGTATCAAGGAACTCATGCAGGAACTTGCAAGTTCAGGGGTACTGGTGAGCATAATTAAGTGGGGGTTTTGAAAGGAAATCACTCTGCCCCCATCAAGCCTGTGTGATCTGGCCGGATGGGGGTAAAGGGCAGTGGAGATGCAGAGGTGAAGTCAGACATCCCCCATATGACACCAGTGAGCAGGGCTCCTGGGCAGCTTCCTCCCATGTCAGTTGCGCAGGGTGCTGGGATCACGGAGTTCACATTATTCTTGATATTACTGGTAATGCCTAGAAGCCCCAGTTGAGACCGGGGTCCCATTGTGCCAGACACTGTACACACAGTACAAGATAGTCCCTGCCCCCAAAGGCGTGACATTCTGTATAGACCTGGCAGGTGAAAGGTTGGAAGGAAAGAGATGCACAAGAAAGTGAAGTATCTTGCCCAGGTACCTGGCATATTTTGAATATTATGGTTGAAATGATGTCAGATGAAGATCATTACTGTATTTGTTTCTGTAAGTGATGTGTGAGCTTCATGATATTGACAGGTGTGGTGTATATCCTGAGACGCATACTTTGCAACTGAACACTTGACATAGCATGAGGAGTTGCGTATGGGTGATTACAACAATGGCTTTGAAAGTAAAGTATAGTGGCTAATGGAGAGCATCACATAGTCAGGAATAAAGCAATCAATTCAGAATGATCAACCTCATCCTGCCAAATCCCTCCAGACTCCGATGAGTAGACCAGATTTTCCCCAGTATTACCAAACATTTAAGGCCAGAGTTTGCCACTCTTACCACATGGTAAAATAAGTGGGGCTATTCACAGAGCACTCACTGCCCCTAGGGTGACCAGTCAGCAAATGTGAAAAATCAGGAGAGGGGGTAATAGGATCCTATATAAGAAAAAGTCCCAAAAACCAGGACTGTCCCTATAAAATCGGGCCATCTGGTCACCCTAACTGCCCCAAAGGTCTTACAATAAGATTCTCTGTTAAACTACCCCAAGAACACTCTTGTATACTTTACCTCCAACTTTCTGCATGTCATAGTGATTTCTTAACCAATGTTTAATCAATGGTACATCAAGTCAAACAACCGAAAAGGCTGTGACTTACTGGGGGAAGTGGGTACTTAAGTGTCACTTAAGAATCACTAAACAAGTTGCAGAAAGACAGCAAACAGCAAAAGTCCTTGATCAATTGGCAGCCTGGGTGAACGCATGCTGATTAGCAAACAAGAATGTCGCTTCACAAATTCCCAGTGTAGAGAAGATCAACAGCACATTAGTCTTCCAGGGAACTCCTGGAAAACCTCAAGAAGGTAGCATTTTAATCAGCTTTCCTGGGAATCTGTTGGGTTTTCATTGCAATTTCTGCACCAGCAGATAGGGGGCTCTACCTAAGCAGATATGTTTTATAACTAGGGGCTCTACTCCAGAGACCCTTATCTGGGCTTCCTTGAGATTAGATCAAATTCTTGCAAGAATGAAAAGGATTCTTGAGCTATTGTGTTATCTGAGAGGAAGGATGGTCTTGTAGCTAAGACACTGGATGGGAGATTTGGGTTCAATTTCTGGCTCTGCCATGGACTTCCTGTTTGACTTTGGGCAAGTCACTTAACCTCTCTGTGCCTTAGGTCCCCCTCCGTAGAATGAGAAGAACAGTATTTTATTTGTAAGCTCTTTGGGGCAGGGCTGTCTCTGACCACGTGACTGTACAGAGCCTCTCTAGGGACCTCTGGGCACGACTGCCCAACAAAGAATAATAACCAGAATGGAAAACATTATCCATCTGTTTGATTGTAAATCACCAGAATCCACATCACAGGGTAGCTGGTCCCTGTGAGTAGGCCAGGCCCAGCTCCTCTGTGTCAGAGCAGGTGGGCCCAACTGAGCCATGAAAAGGGGGCAGGGGTACATCTATGGGTATAAAGGCCTGTCAGGGGCAGGAAGAGGAGGCGTGATTGGGGCAGGCTGTGCCTGGGGAGAAGAATGACAGCTCCTGAGACGGGCCCCTGGAACAAGAGGCCAAGTGTCCAGGAAGATTGCCCTGGAACTGCTGTTCCAGAAGAGTAACAGAGCTGGCTGAGAGCAGAGCTGGCTGACCAAGGACTGACAGAGAAGGTGAAGGAAGCACGATTACCAGTCCCCTGAGAAGGGAGGCTCTGAAACCCTGGAACAAAGGGCGAGCTGACAGACTGTTTTGTTTGGTTTATTTGCTTGTGTTTGGCCAGCAAACCTACTTAAAGGAGACTGGGCATGGCAGTGTATGCTTGAAAGCTGGAGTAGAAACCCTGCCAGGTCACATCATGTTAAAAATACACACATACATACCACCCAAAATGGGAATCATTGTGCTCGCCCAGCGTTGTGCTATTTCTTTAAAACAAATGACCAATCCTACTCTTCAAACATTACATCCACCCACTCAGAAAGTTGTCTCTAAGTCTGGAATAGTTGTTCAGTCTTTTCCTATATAGTCAATGGTTCTGAGCCCACAAAATTACATGGAAGCATGTACCAGGCCAATCGTTTCACTCTGAATGCTTTCTTAATTTCTCATAGGATCTACAGCAAGCTCATTATTCAAACAGAATTTGCACTTTTCCAAAGATATTTACAATTTGGAGTCTTTTCAAGATCTCTCTGTGGACAGCAATTCCACTGTTGCACGTGTTTGTTCCTCCCAGAAGGGAAAGGGTATCGAGAACAATTCCAGGGATGGCAGGAGGAGGAGGGGAGAGTATTTTGCAGAGAGGAACTTAGCTGCAAAAGCTAAGGACTCAGGCACACCTTCAAAGCCTTGTTATTCTGCGCTATTCATACCACTTCGCTTGTTTATATAAAACACTTTTTGTTTTCTTTTCCAGAAAGCACGCTGCCAATCGCTAGAGGCAGACGTGTTTATCAAGCTGTGTATCTTGAAGTCTGACATAAAATCTGTGGCCTTTGGTACAGCTGAAAAACATTCTGTCAACACCTTGGAGAGAGCAAGTCAGTGGGGCTGGCTGGGGACCAGGCAGTTCAGGGGAATGGACAAGAATTTGACTCCAAGCCAAGAATTACAAGATGGGGGAAAGTCAAACTCAAGCCGAACAAACCTTTTCCATCCACTCTGTTTAATATCTGGGGGAGGCATCCAAACCACAAATGGGTCAGTTCTTAGGTGAAAAGAGAGGAGAAGAAGGCAGGGGTGAGAGAGTTCCTCCTAGCTGGAGAACTACTTTGCCTGCAGGCCCATGAATATATCATTATATTAGACTTGCAAGTTTGTCAGTGGGAACTTAAAATCCAACCACGTTTAAGATTGCCCACTTCAGAAACAAAACACTCTTCAAGGGATTTCTGCACTCGATGATCAAACTGATTAAATAAAAAAAAACACAGCATGAAGTTTTCAAGGAAAGGGGAAGGAGGAGGGATGTGAGCCAGAGTTTAAAGGAACTTTTGTTAACATTTTCAGACTTACTAATGTTCCCACAGAATGTGCCTTTGACTATGGCAATGGTGAAGACTGTGTGTATGACAAATGGATCTCTTGAGGCAAGAGGTGTGGGTTTCACTGATGAACAGCCCTTGGCAGCCTTTGGAGACTGTGCAGGTTGGTCTCTTTCAGTGAGTAGCGTTTCCTCCTGCCATGATGCTGTCCCCTTGTTTTCCAGAAGCACCATGGCTCTGGGCGCTACAGTAAGGAACAGATCATCTTCGGGGGGTTTATCAGACATGAGGCTGTAAGGAAAAAAGCAAGATCTCCTGCAGAAGGCAGTTAGTACAGAAGCCTTTTCCTAGTCCATGGAAAACATGACCTGTGTCTGTGCAAAGTTCCAATAGACTTCTTGCTTATCTGTCAATTACATTCACACTCAGCCCAACTTCCAGAACTGGAGCAATCTCCAGACTGTCATTTTCATAAATCACTCTTTCTTTTCTACAGCCCTTCTCCCCTCCCCCAACACATGCTCCATCGCTTGCATTGGGCACTGTGCCCATGGTGGGAGAGATTGCATCTCTCATGCTGTATATACATAGCCAGCATTCCACGAGATTTATGTCTTTAAAGCCTGTGAAAATGACAAATGGTGGGAAAATGCACACACACCAAAAATGCTAGAACAACTTTAACTGCTATTTAACTGAGAGTCACTTGGGGCCACAGATGAACAGGCACTTCATCTGCTCCCTAGCATTTAGGAGACATCTTTAAAATAGGAATTAAACCCACCTTTCAAAACCCACCATAAAGCCTGATTTCACTTCAGAGCAGCTCGTTCTGCCCTTAGCCTGCCCCCTTGTGCCTGCTTGTTGCAAGCACAAACCTGTTCTTCACAATCATCCAGGCCTTCTTCCACACAGTCCCCTACAAGTAAGTGCACCCTGCCTTTGAGCTCATCCACAAGACCCATACTCTGTCCATATGTATGTTAACGTAGTACAAGTAGCATAGCATAGGTGTGTTCATGTGCATTAGGGAACTTTTAGTGCACGCCAGCAGGGTCCGCACAGACCAGTTAGTGAGCAACACATTAGTAAATTCACACTCCTCTGCTGCACATTGCCACAGTATGTGGTTAAGCCCTTACACACAGTTCGAGGTGTAGACATCATTCAAAACACTCACACTGAGTATCTATTAACTGTGCCCAAGTCTGATATTTCCAAAGTATATGTCAAATTAATTCTCTTACAAAACTCTGGGTTTATTCGTGTTGGAAGGTGCTTCTTACCTTCATCTGTGTTTCCATTTAACTAGCAGGAAAAATATAGGAGCAGGATTATATTTGTTCCAAATGATGAAAAAAACATTAAACAAATTTCCCAGAGATGGTCCCCAAATCCACACAGTTTTTGTGTTAGTGTTTCCATTGAAGCCTTTACGTTAGCACATTGGTGAAAAAATAAAAACAGGCAGTTCCTCACCATCTCAAAATTGGTGACGCTACCTTGACTTCATTTAGACCATTTGAGAAACTAGCTCAATATATCTAAGCCATCTGCGTGGTAATCAGAAGAGAACGACTTCCAATGTCACTCTCATCTCTGTTGGTGGAAGGTCTGCAGAGCAGTGCTTTTTTAAGGAATAACATTTGTAAATACTATAAGCCATGCTGATAAACGTGCCTATAAACTTGCACCTGCAATTTTGCATTTCCCCATTTTTGCACGCCACTCTGATATTTGCTTGTACACTTGAGCACCCGGGTACCGCTTGAGTACCTGTGCATCCAACTGCTTGCTTTAAATGTGAAGATACATGTTTGGTGTATAAAATCAGAGTGTATAAAATGTCTGGTTATGTTTAGTTGGCCAGTTGAAAATGTAGCCTTATATGTTTTGCCTAAAATATATCCCCTTTGAGGGAAATCGCATCACAGATACTGTTTTTTGTCTGCTCTGTTTGGTGCAGAGGCAGCTCTCAGCTCTTACATCCCATGATATATTTGATCAGACACTTTGCTAAAAGCTCCCCTATGGCTCTCATGGTAGAATCGTGTCCATGCTGTTTTACACTAGACCCCTCAGACCAGTGCAGCACGAATAGCCACAACAGGATGGTGGGAAAACACTGGGATTTCTTTGCCTTGGATTTCCTGTTTCATTAGTTTCTTTGTTTTCAGAAAGAAAAAGACAATCGGTCTTGCATATCATGTATGAGAGACACTAGCTCTGAAACTGCTGCAGTCCTTCTATTCAAATCCAAGCATCTCCAGTCTCAGTGGCCTTTTATCTGCTGATCATTGACGTGATAGAGACTGCAGTTACCATGTCACTGCCAGCTATCGCAAACTGTTAAGGATCAGGCCCTAAACCAGCAGGTTATAGCCTCCCTACACATTCACAGAGTCCTCCTAATTATGAATACTATAGAGTGTAACAGTGTGCATGGATTTAATTATACATTGTTATATTTGAATTATACAAATTGAATGAAATCCAGATACTTGGCCTTCTTTCTACATATTTGAAGAAACAAGTTAAGTATCCAGTATTGTTTCTTTTGTGTGCATGTTTATGAACCTATATTTTTATTAGAGTCCAGTGAATGACTTGTAATGAACAACTGATTTGATGAACTTGGTCTGTTTTATCCATTCTCAGATTTAGTCATTTTTTGAACATATTCCATTTATTTTTTCTCTTAGTTATGTTTCATCTACAGCTAACTGTGTTGCTTCATTGTAATTGGGTACATAAGTCACCTGGTATTGTTTGTGTGTCTTGACTGGATAAGCATAACTCATGATCAGGTTCCTCATGTGAGTACTCACAGAAAGCAAATTTAAAATTCATCTTTTGTGAGAATTTAAGCTTAAAATTTGCTTTTTCACAAGTATTTTAGGTAGCAAAACTCAATCACATAGATGTTTGTGGAAAGCAAACAAAAGAGACATCAAATTGGCTGAAGTAAATTCCTTTAAACATTCAAAAGGATATCCATGGAAAATATTTTGTACTGTTCATCCAGGTCTAATTTGTATGTAGCTAATTCCTGCTTTGTATCCTGACTGATCTTGTGAATTAAAAACAGATATTTTTCCCAGGAGTTAGCAGTACCCCAATCCTTTTTGCACTTATACATTAAAACAGCCCTCTGCTTTTCTAGCATTCTTTAAAAATTTCCTTTAAGTGAGCTACTGTAAATACCTCTGCAGTTATCCAAAATCAGTTCTAAAACTTGCGCCACTATCTTACAAGCTGTAGGAATATATTGTAGTAGAATGTTCTCTCTGGAGCTGCTTGCAAATTTTTTGTTGTAACTTTGTTTCAACAAATACTTTTTTTTCTTTTTTTTTTCAGTTTAAACTGAACAATTTGGGGTTTCAGTTGCCAAAAGGCTTTTTGACTAAAATAAAATATTTTCATATTTTTCAATATTTTTCATAAGAAAAGAATTCCCTAATAGCCTACGAGTTTCGTTTTAACTCCAAAACCAGAAAATGTAGGAAAATAAAATGTTACTTAGGATTTTCAACTGATGCAAAATTAAGGTTTAAACAATTCCTGTTCATATGAAAAAATAATGTCATTTTTATGAGGAGTTTACTTTCAGGCATGCACTTTTTAATGAATAGCTTTTTTAAAACAGCTGACACTATTACACTCTATATTCCTGGAATTAGGGAGACTCTGTGAAAGTGTAATGGGTCTATAAACTGCAGAAGTAAAGCTTGCTCCCTAATACTTTGAAAGCTGAAATTTTGCTTGGCAACTTTAAGCTGAGGGCAAATATTTAGTGCTAATAGGGATCTATAAATGGAAATGCTGACAGACCCTAAGCTGTGCCCATGTGTCTATGTGCATTCCCACTGATAGAATTTAATAACTATTCTAAGTTTTGAAAGCAAACCTGCTCCAGCAGGATCACACATGCAAACAAAGTTGATATTTCATGTTTGTTCTCACTCTGCTGCAAAGGGAAAGAAATAGAGAATTTTTCTCCCCAAGACCCAGTTGGACAAGTGAAACCCATACAGTCTCATCAGTGTTGCACCATGTATCTGTTTTTTTGTCCCCAGTTTATATGATGAAAATATTGTCTTGATTTCCTTGCAAGCCTCACTCCTTAAGACACTACCCTAGTGCTCAATCTCTGGTCCCCTTCCTTTGTTCTGTTTCAGGTCTAGGCTGTTCTCCACTGAGCAGAGTCTTCCTCTTACCCAAATAGAGCGATCGAGCAACATTGCCTCTCTTTTTTTAAATCTAAATACAGTTAGTACCTGTAAGAGGCTGGGATTTAATGGCATTAGCCTGTTTCGACAGAAAATGTGCAAGTTTACAGAGTGAAAATGAAAGAACATCCGATTCATGAGTGAATTTGCCTGGTTCTCATGAATAGGTCATTTAGTCCATTCCTTGAGCTGCCGACCAAATCGAGCTGCCTTTCTGTTGATAATCGAATGGACCTTTTTTAAAGCAATACTTCTACGGGCCATTTACAACTCACACAAACTGCAGAAATGAATCAACGTTACTTGTAAGATTAGCTGCCTTTGTACAGAATGAAGCCTTTAACAGACACGTTTTTCCTTCGCCTTCTAGTGCGGTGTTTGTTGCCCCCTAGCGGCCCCATGGAGTCAGACAGCGCTTTTGAAAGGGTTGAGTAGAAGAGTTGAAGAGAGGATTAAACAACAGGACAGGTACCTGGCGTGCATCTACACCTCTCCCTCTCCTCACCCAGGCAACTAATGAATCATTTGACATGGCAGGAAAATGTTTGATGTAAAGCGAGACATTTTTAAATGGGTGGAAACAGAAGTTCTAGCAGCTACGAAAAGCAAAAGGCACAGACTGTTTCTCTTGACCTGACCGAACAGAAATCATTGACTAACATAAACCAGCATGTATCTGTGAAAATGATACTCGTTCACGTAAACTGTGTTTTGTAAACTGTGTTTAACTTTAATGACCGTACATAATGCTCTGTAATCAGAGCCAAAGCATTAACCCATGTCCCCAGCCAAACAAACAAACTCTTCTCTTACGGACTTAGATGGTAAATGATCTGGTGAGCAGAAGCAGCATCTGAAATTGTTTTTAAGAACTTTGAATTTTAAACTCAAAAGAACCTGATTCCTCCCCATTTTGTAGCAGTTAAATCTGTGGGCAATATTCTGATTCTTGTCTATTGTTTTGCCTCCTTTAAGAGGCCGAGTTGTGTTATTTACAACATTTGTCTGAAATTATATAAAACTTCCTGGAAACTGAAAATCCAGGTGCTTTGATTTCAGGCTTTTCCCATTTCAGACAGACAACTTCATACTGTATCAGCAAAATAAGGACATTACTAGATTGAAACAGTCGTTCTGCACTCAGATACAACCAGAAGAGAGAAGGAGAGGCACAGATGTGGTAGTCAAAAACCTTGTGGTGGGATCTAGCCGAACAGAAGGCCAAAAAGATTGGGGGGGAAGTGTGATAGGGTCTTTAGCAAGACCAGAAAGTATCACCAAAATCAGTACTTAGTTGGGAAAGGCTGGGATACTGGAGATTGACTGGAAAGGCCCCAGAAACAAGGGGTTGGCTAAGAAAGATTTGAACGTGACTGGAAGAGCTGGGGCACTGGGAACTGTGAATCAAAAGAATGCTGGGAACCACCACAGGGGTCTATATGAATCCATATGCTGTCTGTCGGAGTGGCCCAATACACCGGGAAGATGACGAAAAGACCAATTTTGCATAGATCAATTGTTTAACATTATTTGGGGTGGGAGGATTTTTCCTCAAGCCCCCTGGGTAATCAAGCTTGTATGCTGAGGCATAAAAAGTTTGCTTCTCTCTGTCACGATAGCAAATACCTTCCAGTGCATTTATAGATTATACTTATTCATAGGCACCCAAGCCTGTTTCAAATCCCCGAAGCAATTTAACTTAGTAATTTTGGGGGAGAGGGAAAGCAAGCCACAGATTTACTCTCTAGGGAACTTTCTTCAGCTCGAAACCACCCAGACCTGGACCCGGGAGATCTTGGGGAAACAGAGAGAAGGAGAGAGAGATCAGGCTTGTTTGGAGGCAGGCAGCTAAACAGCTGAGAGATCTGTCACTTTGTTTATATTTCCAGCTCTGTTTTGGTATTGCTTTACAACCTCCAGTGAAAACAACTCCGGATTGTTTCCCTCTTCTTGGAAAGCCTGCTTATGATTTTAAAAGGGAAAAACTCCCCCTGGTTTCCAAATCCCCCCGCCCTGTAACACACACACACACACCCCGCAACTGACGTTTGGTGAAGCAGGCTCTTGGTTGTTGCACGAGCGGTTCTCTTGTCCTTTCTTGTGAAAAGAAACATGTGTCTTTCCCCTGTATTGGCTCATTTCAGCGCTTTGAAGAATGGCAGATTGTACGATAAGCTGCTGTTTTTCTCCACTAACATAAATAGTGTTCACTTAACTTGGTCTCGGTAACAGAGCTAGCATCCAAATGTCCCCATCCTCTCACCCATTCGACATGAGTGCCAAAGTTTACTTTGTTTTCTTGCAAATATTTCTACATTTTTTCTGTGCATGTATATATTACATCGTGTATACTATTTGTTTTATATTTATATATATTTCTGTATTATTTATATCCCGGACAGACAGACAGCGGGTGTTTCTTGGTCCACTTAAGGTTGTTTAACTTGGGGAATATTTGCCTTAGTCTCCAGTGCCTGGTCTGCTAAACAAACTTCAACAAACGAAGGACGAGAGTAAAATCCCATGGGAAAAAATGCAAACACAAGGAAAGGGAGAATAAAACACTGCTAGATTCAACGCGAAACGGAGGGGGTCACACTCCGAGTTTACTAAGGAAAGAGATGGGAATAAAGATTTAAATCTGTATGCAGGATGATGATATTTTTAAACTGATTGCGATTCTTCGATTTCTTCTGGTTTGGCTGAAAAATTCCTCTGGTAGGTTCTGACATGCTGGTGCCTCACTAATGCAAGTACATTATGGAGTTATCTCCCTTCCCGCACATAATGTCCTGCTGCCTTTGAGTTCCCAGCAATAACTGCTGAAGTATCTGTTCCCCTCAGGGCCACCCTGGAGAACTGGGAGTACAACTGGGAGTACCCAGGCAGTAAATCCTCATTCAGGCAAATTATTACCACTGCTCTTTGTGCAAAAAGAAGTAAAAGTGGGGTGTCCTGAACCTCTTGTGACGAAAGCACCCGAAATCCTTGGCAAGGGTGGGATTCGGCTCTGCAATTCAGCTGGTTTTCCGTTTAGGTCTCGCACAGATGGGAAGCAAAGGGTGTTTTGCCTGGGTAAGGATTACAGTATCTTTCTGGCCCTTAGAGAGATGCATCAGAACCTCACTCAGCTCTGGCCCACAGTTATGTTGGAGACAAGCCATATGCCGAGGGGCTGGTCTTGCTTCCACTGAAATCAACAGCAACATTCGTAATGAATTCAGTGAGAGCAACAGCAGGACGCTGTGCTGCTTTGTGTGGTTTTCCCCAGTGTGTGTATTTTTGAATCCATAGTCCCTGAACTACCAGATATTTATTGAGGTTGGGATTCATTAGGCTTGATAGCACAAATCCTATTTGTAAGAGATCTAACAGGAAGAAGATGAACTGCGAGGCAGCTCCAAATCTCCCATACACTGCAAGGACCACCTCGACTCCCACCCCTACAAAACAAAACAAAAACAAAAAACTGAATATTCTAGTCAAACAAAGGCTTGAGACACAAGTTTTATTTTACTTATTTTTCCACAGGGAGGTTATTAATATCCACCCTGAATGTCAGTGTCGTCAGGAGTCAGTGGATTAACTGAAATCAATGTTTTTGTAGACTGATCATTTCAAATCTATTTCCTTTTGAAAAAATATAAATAATAAACTAGTTTACTTAAAATTTTCCTTTGTTTAACTAACTTCCATTCGCAATAGAAACGTTTATATGCAAAATCCAGAGCAGAAGTTGTTGAACAGATAGGGACGTGGAGTGGTAACAAAGTAAACACAGAAGTGGGGAGTGTTTGTTTCGGGGGAGTTGTTTTGTTTATTTGTTAGAAGAACCTCTACAATAAGTGTACCTCACATCTAATCAACTAATTAATTTTTAAAACTTTTATCAACCATAATGAATTTAATTGGATAATTGTGAAGTAGCTTATACATTTATGTTTTTTAATCTTTTTTAAAACAGTATCAACGGAAATATTTTCATGCAATTAAAAAGAGTGAAAGCTTTAAGATTGCCTTTCACTACAGAGCTTGAAACTCACAAACAGTATTGTGCTAGTGCATAAGAATCAGAAAGTGAAATAGACTAGGCTATTTTCATTGCCCACGGGAAAAGAAACACAAAAATGTACAGCGTGAATTATGAAAAGTGAATTCGATTTTTAAATGTCTCGTAGTTTTAATCAGAGACTGGTAACAGTTATACAAGTAAGGAAGTCTCTGCGTGTATGATAATACATTTATGTTTTACAAAGTGGTTCTTATTTTTAGGGTTAGATTCTGTTCCCCTTGACTTCATAGGGAAAATTCCGTTTGATTTAAATGAAGAATCGGGCCCTTAAACGGTGCACCATCTGGTGGTGCAGAATTGAACTTCCATGCAATCTCAGCCCTGGAAACGTAGCCCTTTAATAACCGGACAGAGTGGCTAGTCAATATCAAGGCTTTAATACCCAGCAAACACACTGACACCTACACCGTAAATAATCAAAGAATGTGTGTCTCATATTACCAAAAGGCCAGGATTTTCATTTGCCTTGTGTATGCCCTTGCAGGATCTCCTAAGGAAACAAATGATAGTCTTCTTAGATACATCAAAGTAAGTGTGTGTGTGTGTGTGTGTGTGTGCGTGCGTGCGCGCGCTCGCGCTTCTTGATAGAGGGAAACTCCCTCATTTGGACAATGGGAGGGCAGCCTCAAAAATCTCTCCCACCGGAGATGGGTGTTGGGAGTTGGTTTTGTTTCACTGAGACATTTAAAATCTCATGGGTCTTTGTTATTAACTCTTTATTCTCACTCATCTTGACCAGCGCCTTGTGACAACACTAAAAACCCCGTGCAGTGCACATCTTAACTTCATGAACTAGCAATGTGAACTGTGAAGGAAGCACCCGGAGCGTTAGCCCTGGACTATGCGAAGTGAAAGCACATTTACAGTCGATCAGCCCTTTTTCGGCGCAGGGGCAGCGAGCGATGCAACATTCTCCACTGAACACAGCGCGGCGCCCGCGAGTAGCCTAGGTTTTCCCAAGAAACACGATCCCCTTCCTTTTTTGCATACGCGGCAGTGATTGGTTACTTACTTTAGTAACGTCATCAATTACGTCTAAAAATTTGTTACCCAATGGCTAGCCAGGTCCCCTGTGATTGGTTTCCTTGACGGACATCAATCAGCCGTAATTTGCATACTGAACCTGCAAGAGCGAGCAGGGTTCCAGTTTGTAGCTGCAGCCGGAGCCGAGAACAAGGGACGGAGAGAAGCAAAAATCGCCGGCACCCAAGTCAGTGCCCTCGAGGAGAGGCAAAAATGCTGGGCGGAAATAGGTGGAAGAATAATAAAATAGTCATGGTCGTGACTGATAAATAACAGCAAATAGCCCCTCTGCATGAAGCTGCATTGGCAAATCACTTAACGGCCCCAGCGCAACGAATAAGAACCCCTTCCTCATTAAAACATGGGGTTTTCCTTAATTGCATAAAATGCTTTAGAGCCAAAATGTACCGTATAGGGTTACACATATAAATATTACATATTTGTATATTACATTTGGCTATATGTACATAGGCATACATTATATGCAACCTATATACGTATATACATATATGTGCAGTCTTTACAGAAAAACTAAATTCATATGCGGTCTAATAATTAATCCATATAAAATGTATCGTTATAGTTACATGTAGAACCTTCCTCTACCACTCTTTTTAATACTTAGATTTCAAATTTATATACAAATCAGGAGGAAATTGTAACGCTTGATCTCACGTCAGTCACAGAAGTGATTCTTTAATGTATTAGACAATTTTTCTTCTCTCTCCTTCAGTTAAAAGGTTATTCTTAGGGGGCTTTACACACACGGGGACGGAAAGACAGTCCCTCCCTGTCTGGCCTCAACCGCTTTCCACCAGAACGGTGAAACGCAAGCAATCCGTCTAATAACCAAGAGCTATGCTCAGGTTGTGATATCTGTCCGTCGGGAGCACTGAGATGATCGTGGTTGTAACGTTTGCAGGAAATCTGAGTTTCCCGGGGACAACACGGGAGGAAAGCAATCGCTCACCATATGGTCATTCGTTGTGCCACCCTCATTCAATACCATATAACAGACTGCGGGGTGTTTATTTTTTGCTGGGGGCTCTCCTGGCTGTCTGCTGGGTGGGGGGCGCTTAGACATGGTTTCCCTTCTTGCACCGAGGCCTTTTGTCCCCCACTCCCTCTGGTTTCACGCGCTAAAAACGCAGAGCCTCCCGCAGGCCGTGCATCCCGCAGGCTTGCGTGCCGTGCCCGTGTCCTGGCTGGGGTATTCCTCAGGGCTGTGAGATTTCCCCGCGCGCCTCTTCCGGTTGCTGGGCTGCCGCGGAGCCACCCCGCCCTTCTGACTCAGCGGGAAATGCCTGCACACCCTCCCCCCGCCCCGCGAGCCCGGCGGCGGCTCCAACTCGGAAATGTCAATCATTCCCCCCTCCCTTACGGCTTTGTCACGTCATCGGGGCCCAGCGACCAATGGCCGGGCGGGGCGGGGCAGGGCGGACGCGAGGGAGGTGTGTTTGGGTGGAAGTGGGCTGGGGAGCCTTGCAGAGGGAGTAAATCCATCCTGCGAGTGCCGCAGCCTGGGATGATTTATACGCTTGTTTTATTATTTGTAACACTTTGGGAAGTTATTAAAAGAAAGATCTACAGCTTCCTTTCCTGAGCTGGAATTGCCCGTGGGCCTTCCTCGCTGAGCCAAGTGGCAGAGGCGACTGTATATGTATAAAACAGGCAGGATTTGATTTTCTCCCGTTTCGGACGGCCGTGATCACGTTTCGCGACGAGACATGAGCCTTACAATCGACCCAGCAGTCTAGTCTGCCTAGCTTCATATCTAGCACTGGGCAAAAACAATGAGCGAGGGACTGTTGTAAACCTCACCACAGCGTACGATTGGCAGCGCATTTCACATTCTCTCTGCGGTTAGAAGCAAGTTTGATGGTTTAATTTTTTTTTTTAAATCTGCCTTCCTCTTCCATGGGTGCTGCCGCACCCTCTGGCATGAAGTGGTTTCCTTTATAGACAAGCTTTACAGTTTGGTTCAATGGCTCTCAATATCCACACCATACTAATTGTTCCAGCAGCCCCCCAGTCCTCTCCCCATGAAATAACTTTTCGGCAGAAACCCGAAGACATGGAGAATTACAACTCCCTAAAAAAAAATCTGTTTTGTCTGTGTCTGGAGGGTTGGGCAGAGCAGCTAATTAAGGAAGGCTCCTGGTGTTGCTATTTGGCAGCTGGATATAGAACTCACTATAAAATAGGTGCGATCAGTGGAAGGTCGTATAATAAAACGGGGGATACTTTGATCCTTTTACCAACGTCACAAATGAGAAAAATGCCTCAATGAAAAAAATGCACAAGTCTATTGTGGTTTTTGGGGGGGAGTAGGTGGGGAGTTCCAGCTCTTTAATAAATCTTCCCGACTCTCCTACACAAAGTGGGGGGCAGTACAGATTCAGCCCTCAGAAATAAAACGCAGATAGCATCTCACAAACAAACCTCGATATCCGAAAGCTTTCCAAAGGTCATCTAATGGATTTTATCTTCCACTGAATATTCGGTTTCGGCGGCCTTGCTTGCTGATAACTTTAATTGCCTTATAGATGTTTTCAAATAAAACAAACACAAGAGGGCGTGTTAAGCGTTTGATCGCCGATCTGTACAGTAAGGAAAACAAACCGTGAACTTCAAAGCAAAGAAACAAGAGGCATTCTGGTGTTAATTTTATTTCCTAAATTACTGAGCATGATAATAAATCATAAGTGTCCCCCTTCTATGCCCTCAGCTCCTCAATCGGTGGAAAATGTGTCCTTCCCTATTTTGGTGGCAGTTTAAGAAACCGGGTAGGGTTATAATCTGACAGGTCACTGTTCAGGAATATGATATTATAAATCAACAGGTTTAATAAATCTTTACAGGAGGCGGCTGTGCGTAAGGAAAGAACAGGGTTCGCAATGCTTGAAGGCACGGTGGAAATATACTTTCGAACAATAACCTCAGCGAGTAAACCCAACACCGAAATGTTGTCCGGCAATCTGGCGTGAAAAGGTTACCGTGTGTTAAAGATTTGACAAGCTCCATGAAAGCCGTAAAGATTATGAAGTGCAGTTTAAAGTTTATCAAATGACTTCCCGTGCAGGAGACCTCTTTAAACTGAAGGCAAAACCTGACGTCTGTGATCTTTGCGGCCTTAGCCCATAAATGTGTTTGAAGAGGGATTCTGTTTTCTGGTGGTTTATAGTGTCACTTCTGTAACACGTAATTTAAATCTTTAAACTAATTCTATGGAATTAGACATGGTCTTTTAAAACCATCGAGGTGAACGCAGTTGGGGGTGGGGAGGGACTATAACGTGAACTTGGATTTGGAGATTAGGGTTATGGAGAGACAGGAAATGTTTTGTAAATCCAAGTACTTAGTTTTCGAGGCTCTCCTGCATTACGTTTATGGTTAGGAAAGGAAAACAAAGACCAGGGTTCTCAGTAGGAAAAGGAATTAGTTTACAATGAGAGGCTTGCACGCCCAGAATGGATTTGGGGCCCGATTCTGCGTTCGTGACTCAGGCAAAACTCTCCTTAACATAATGGGAGTTCAGCTGAGATGGGGATACAGGATCGGGCCCCAAATGGGCATTACTCTAAAAATCGTACCCGCCTCCGAAATCTTCACAGAGCTCATATTGGTTGCTTGATTGGAAATGACTTTTTTTTCTTTAGAGACTAGGATGCAGAATATCAAAGTGGCATTGAATGCAGGCAAAGTATATTTTTTTCAGGATTGTAATTTTGCACGACTCTTTCGCTGCACTGATATCCGGTGGTCGCATCGCTTTGTTTTTGCTTCTCTGTTTTTGATTCATTAGGTTCCGCACGCACACAAATCGGATCACACGACGTTTTAAGAGGGAAATCGCCATGGAACTGGTATACCAGAGGGACTCTTTGATCTGATAAATTGTCAGTGCGCTGACATCCATGGCTCAAATAACACGTCGTTATGCCTAACAAATTTCTGCGCAGTCAACTTCATGGTTTTATTGTCTATGGCAAGAATTAACTAAAGGAATTAATAAATTGGGGGGAAGGAGGAACCAGAAATATCTCTTGAAACAAAAAACACATTTGTTTCCGGCAGAAAATATTATAAGCCAATGTGTCGCAGCCTCTGGCAGTGGAGAAAAATAAGAAGTGTAGAAGACACTTTAGTATTTGCTGTCTAATAAGCGGTCGAGTCAGGGTTTGCACCTGTGCATATTTTTTATAATTTGTATTAATATACTCCAGATTTTATACATTGAACTTCAGTGTCCAGGTTGGGAAAGCAATACATAACTTCCGACATTTCAGCAAGTGGACATTTTTATGTCTTACAAATTCTAGAAGGTATTAAGTGCTCCAAGACTAAACCGGTGGAAATAATGGATTTCGTAGCAGATAAAAAGTTCCTCCACATGTTTTTCGCAAAAATACATCTCTTTGAGACTAAACGAATTGAAAAAAAAAAGCCCGAGATACATATGTGGGTATTAAATAGGTGCATTTCGCACAAAAATGCATAAGCGTGTTCCCTGTTTGGCATGGATTGCAATCACATGAAATTGTAGTGATCTGTGTTAACTGAGCTGGAATGGGGGCTTTTATCTGCAGAGGTTATTCTAGTCCGAAAACTTGGAAAACGAGTTTCAGTTTAGACACATGGAACAAAATAGCGGCCACAGAAATAACAGTGGAAAACAAGCAGATGCTGTTAGCCAAAAACCTGTCATCACGAGTTAGAATTATGTATTGCTGCCTAATTCCTCAAAATGCAACGGGACAATCATCTCATAAAATTAAAGAGTGGTAATAAGAAGTGGTTTTAATAAACAGATCTGTTCAGTTTCAGGAGGAAAAGATTTGCTACAAGTCACGGCTTAACCGCAGGAGGAACAGGCGAGGGAAAATATCTGTATTTACATATATTCCTATAACGTAACGGGTGCACGTGTACGTGGAAATGCTAACAGCGATCAATACTTGTTCTGCTTTCCTCTTGCGAACCCTAGTGCAAGGAAAAATGTCCAAGTAACTGAGGCATCAATCAAGACACCGTGCCACTTTTACTCATTTCTGTAACTCACAACTTTCAAAGTGTATCAAATGTAGTATTTATATCCGTTTAATTTGGACAAATATTTACCATCTATATAAATACTTTATGTGGCTATATGAAGGTCAGTAACCTTTGACAGGGGTCGTCACATAACACTCCCCTGTAATGGACCACAGTGCATGTACCTTTAATTCACTGTGGTGGAAGTTATTGCGGGGGCTAAAAGGGGGGGGGGCGATTTTCCAGCCTACAAATAAGCGTTTTGCCACTAAACTAAAAAAAGCAGCCCCAGGTCAACCTTTCATAGCGATTGTAATATCCAATTCTAGCCGCTGAACACAATCATTGATCCTATTTAATATTGCTTTCATGTTTTTAGTAAAAAATACAGGATAATGGAAGGGGATACGCTGATAATGTGCAAGTCAATACATGGAATGCATGTTTAAGATTCAAGTATCTGATAAATTGCAATGCTTTATACATGATCTGGAAAGGAAGTCGTTTGAAATTAAATAGACCACATGGAGAGAACGTTAACATTCTTTCCAAATAGTGTGATTATTATGCCAACAATTGGAAATGACTATATGTTCGTTGTACTTTTTATACCTTTGCATCAGATCATTTTCATTAGGTCTGGTGAAAGAGCGCTCGAGTCGGGACATTGATATGAGGCACGTAAACATGTAGTGGTGCTGTTACAGAAGATGCACGGAAGTATCCTGATGGAATCATAACAATGGTGGAAGTCCCCTTTAAAAACCCGGAATAACATATTTTAATAAGCAGAGTATTTTCAAAGTGCTAACAATTTCACACAATAGCTTCACACGAACTAGTCAGGGAATAGAGCGGAGGAAACCCAATGGGATATTATCCTGTTTTGTTTTCTCTTTGATCCATAGGAAATAGGTCCTGCACTGCGTGACCCATTAAACTAATAAGATTATAAAGCTCAGCAAAAGGGCTGGGGGTCGGTAATTGTTTCCATGTGTGCGCGATTTTTGCATTATTAGACATGATGAGGAAGGGGGTTGGGATTACATAGCTGAGGGTGAAAACTGAGAGCCGAGCGGCTCGGACCACACATCAAATCAATTAACGTGGCGCGGAGGGAAGGAAATGGTCTGGTCATGTGGAGGGGGGCGGGGGGGAAAATGGGCCGCTATAAAACAAAGGAAGGAGATTTATGGTGCCCGCCTCCTGTTCGTTCTAGCCAGAAATGCATGGCGGGCGGGGGGGGGGGCGATACGCGGCCAATGGAAGGCTCCTCCCGCTGTCACGCGGCAGTGACCGGCCCACGCCCAGCCCACTGATGAATATACAATTCGATCTCCGCCGTATGTAAATCACCCTTGTGACTCACCGAGGCCGGATTGGAGATTCCGCTCAGGGGGCGGGGCACAGACCCGCCCGCTGCTTTACCTAGTCCCACCTCCTCCCTGAGCCAATTGCGCAGTTTACCAATCAAGGGGGCTGCGGACTCTGGTTACCGTGACACATCCGCCCTTGCAATGGCTCGCCCCCTCTCTTTGAAGCTGAGCCAATCACAAGGCCCCATGCAAATAAGGCAGGGGGAGGAGCCCTCCAGCTTGGATTACAAAGTGCCTTGCCGCTCGGTTTTACATGGGCGGTAGCCGCAGCCTTTCCAATCTTGCGCGGCGATTGGCTCACGTGATTGGAGTGCCTGAAACAGCCGCTCGCGGGGTTCGCCCGTGGCCTTTAAATCTTGCGTAAAGGGCTTTTTAAAGGCAAATTCGCTCCGCTCGGGAAAGGGAGATCCCACCCCATCCTCTCTCTCCTCCCCAGGGAGGAGCATTAGCAGGGATGGGAGGAGATTGTAGAGAAGTGAGTCAGTCACAGATCTCATGGTTCATCGGAGCTGGCATTATAAACGGTCTAACCCTCCTCACAGATTTATCTTTTATATTAATTAGATATGATTACATCATAGAGGTATAAACATCGCAAGCTGTACGCACATTCCTAAAGATCACTCTAGCCACATAAAATAGCATTCCCCAAAGATATATCCATTTCCTAAAACGTAGTCATGTAGTTACACTGCTTCTCAATGTCTGTTTTAGTAGTTTAGAATGTAATAGTGAAGTACTACAAAAGGGAAACTATTAAAATATTTGAAGAAGACAACAATCTTTTTTTCACATCATAATGCCTGCTTTGGCATCCTTAATTATCATTTGCCTGAAACTCTTAAATATAGCAAACAAAATAATGAAAAATATTGTAGAAACAAAACTGTGTTAAACCAAATTCTCTTTTTAGAAAACTTTGAATACTTGTAAAAAGCAACAAAGAGTCCTGCGGCACCTTAAAGACTAACAGATGTATTGGAGCCTAAGCTTTCCTGGATGAATGCCCACTTCGTCAGACGCATGGGATTATAATACTGAATAATTGGATTATAATAAAATTACACCAGAATGTTTTACACTTATAAAGTTAGCATTCTATCAGACATAATTTGTGCATTTTATTATGCTATGCAGGATTTGTTAGGGTTCGTTTTATTACTAGTAGTAGTATTCTTGTTACTCTAGGAGCCCTATTAGATAGATTAGGAAGAATCTTGAGTCCTAAAATACTGTCAAATAATATGTGTATACATATGTGTAATGTTTATCTTGATGTATGGATAGTGACAATTTCTGTTTGCCATTGCAAGAGACTTTTTGTTAGCAGTTTCAACCACACTCATCATTTTAAGTAATAAATTGTAATTTCCCTAGTACTAGTTGAAAACATTGGAATCAAAGTGCTATGTTGAAATAGAGCTATATTGAAAGAGACAACGGAATATTAATGAGACATGTAAACTATAAAATACATATAAATATCATTAGGGCTGGGAATTATAGAGATACCATCAAGATAAAACATATTTTAAATCATTTCTATATTTGTATTACTGCCAGTATCTTTGATTTATTAAAAGAAAAAAACCTAACTGAATTAAAAAAAATTTTTATCATTTGCATTTTACTCAGCTTGGCTAATAACAATAAGATAGTTAGGTTCAGATTCTGGTTCCCCTTTATTTGCAATTCAGGAATTGGTTAATGTTTTACAAAGTTTTAATTGGAAAAAAAGTTTATTTTGAATTGTTTAAAATTTAAACTCTGAATCTAAACTATTTGACATGCACACATTTTAGAAACATGAAAATGCCCGTTCTGGTCGTTGTATTTTGTCTAACTTAGTTTTCTTCTATCAAGAGACTGGAAAGAGAGAAATATTTAGAACTATAGATTCAGAGGGATGAGATGTGTACGAATGACTCTAGTCAAAGTACTTGTAAGAGACCAAATAACCTACACATCAGTTGAAAATGGCTGAGAATTAGTAGGGATTGAAGAAATAGATCAAGTGAGAAGAAACAATTTAAGGCAGCAAGGACAGCCCCTCTTGTTTATATATATATGCACTCAAACCTCAGTACAGTGGGAAAAACATTTTTAGTGTTTTGTGTGTGTTTGTGATGCCACTATTTGCATCATTCACCTTACATACTGCTGAAAATTTCACAAGTATACCATAAATAGCTTTAGGATGTCTGCCTTGTTTTCTTGAATAAAATCAGATATTTAATGGAAAGGAGAGCCTCAAAATAACACTAAGCTGTTGCTTAAGGACTAATTTACACATTCCAATAACTTTCCCATTGCCGTAACTTGAATGACAAAACATAGTATTAAACTATGCTAAGCACATTACTGGACTTTTTAAGTCCCCAAAGTTCATCTCTGTCCTAGATACAGCTTTTCAGTATTTTTGTTCAAGCAGTTTAAACCCTGCAAAGACTTATATGTGTTACTATAAATAGTTACATTTATAGTAACACATATAAGACTTATACTTTTGTTACTATGAATAGTTACATTGATTGGGGACTACTCAGAGTGCATAAAGCTAAAGATAAGCATAAATGTTTGTGGAATTGGAATCTGAAATAAATTAACAAATTAATATAGCTCCATTTTGAAAGTCTATTTTAATTTATTTTCCTTGTTATGGGGAGAAAAACATTCTCTGCTTTGGGGTTTTTACAAATTTCTGTTAATAAACTGGATGCATAGGATTTACTTGATCCCTGGGAAGCTCCATTGAGGAACATTACTAGGTAATGATTTGGCCCATATCCTAGAAAATAAAATGTACTAAAATATTTGATCCTGAAAAACTAAAATTAGAAGTAAGCACACAAATTATACCAAGATATTTTGATCTTTTAAAATCACAGTCATACTAGCAAACATTTTTGTATACTGCACATTACAATAATGCACAAGATTTGTACATTGTGGTGGTTTGTGTTATACTTGTCTCTATTCTGATAGGCTGCTAGGAATCTCAATTATAAAAACTAAGCAAATAAACAGCAATTTGACACTTTAAGACGTATTCATGCATTTATTGTTTTTCATGCTGTGTGTAAGTCAGGGTGAAGTGTTTTGGCTCTGATCCTCTACACACACATCATCAGACTTAGGCCAAGATATACAAAAATATTTAGACTCCCAACTTCCAATGAAATCAATGTAAGTGAGGAGCCTAAATACCTTTGTGGTTCTGGGCCTTACTGCTTACAATTTGTGACCACTTTTCACATTAGTGCCTTATCTCAGAGGCAGTCCACAACAAAAACATTTATCCTGATAATGTCCTATAATTTCTAGAATTTATTTAGACATTAAAAATCAAGGGATCTACTCATGGAGTAAGATGCTACTGAGCTTCAGAATGGCAGAACTGGGCCCTTAAATTGTAAGCACTACATCTCAATAGTTGTTTGCAAGATGGAAAACTTAGAACCTAATGATGCAAACAGCAAGGCACGTGGTTACGTTTACTTTACAAGAGGAAAGTTACTCTTGGTGCCTAAGTGTTGACAGGATCAGGCCCTTATTCATATTTTTTCTCCAACTAGTTACCCTTGTACCGTATGTATTCAGTTTTCTGAATGCTAAATTTAAAATCTGTATTTTATTTTACTTTAGAGTAGGTTAAAAACTCTTTTCAGTGTCTATTTTAAATTGTGCAGAGTATTTCCTTGTGATTTGATTGTTCCTGTGTCTAGTGTAAGATTTGTGTATGTCTATTATAGTCATTGCTAAATTACTCACATGGCATGGAAAATCATTGAAACCAGAGACAAATTACCTGGCTCGATTACAAATTACTGGGTTGCTTTTTAATTTAATTGTTTTTTCTCAACAATATCTGCTTCTAATGATTCTGCACATTAGAGGTATTAGAAAATGTGCAAACAATTCAGTGACCACTTGTGGAGATGAAAATATTTTGCAGTTTTCCATTGGATATGTAAAAAGACAAAAAGAAATGTGAACCATAAAAATGCAGTTTATTTGCTGCTAGCTCCTTTGACTTCAGTCAAGATAAAACATTTTACCAGTTGAAGATCTGTCCCAGTAAATTAGCAAACACCTTAAATATTGATGTTATGTACAATTTTTGATGATAGCCAAATATACCTTAATTGTTGTTTGTTACTATTCAGAATATGCATGTAAGTAAGAGAACTGAGGCTTAATTCACTTTAACTTTAGCAGGAGTTTAGGTGCATAGAGATTAGAGTATCAGGCCCACCAAAGAATAATAATAATTCTACTACTGGCCAACGGATGTGCAATCCAAATCTCATCCTATCTTGTTTTAGTTTTGCTGCCTAGATTATATTTTTACGCACGAGACGATTAACCCGTGGAACTCATTGATACAAGATACTATTTTTGAGGCCGAGTTTGGTAGGATTTTAAAAAGTTTTAGACATATATATGGATATTAAAAACATCAACAGTTAAAATGGGTAGTAAAAGAATGTATAAGGGATATAAACATTCATACTTCAGGGTGCAAACCATAGGACATATACAGGATTCATGTGGTTAGAAAGAAACGTCCCTTGTAGGCAGGTTATTCCATAACTGTAAAGTTACTTGCCCCTTTCTCTGAAGCATCTGGAACCGGCCCCTGTCCAAGGCAGAACATTGGGCTACATAAATCACTGTTATGATTTGTTATGGCAATTCTAATGTTCCTACAACTACAATTTCAGTCTGGAATATCATAAATCACTGCATTCCATTATTCATTCCGAGTCTGGTGCAAAGCCCACTGAAGTTAATGGGAGTCTTTCCACCGACTCCAAAGGGCATCTAATCAGACCCTAAAAGAATTATGCATTATACTTAAACTAATGCCAGAGCGTAATTAAGCATATCAACCATTGAGATTTTTTTGCCTCCATGTTACAGTTATTGCAATTTGCCCAAATGCTGAATATACTGAATCTTCCTGGCTGAGGGACAGTGATGAAATGTGTATTTGAAAAGTAGGTGGGAGGGATAGCTCAGTGGTTTGAGCATTGGCCTGCTAAACCCAGGGTTGTGAGTTCAATCCTTGAGGGGGCCATCTGGGGCAAAAATTGGTCCTGCTAGTGAAGGGACTTTGAAAGGTCATCAAATCCAGCCCCCTGCCTTCACTAGCAGGACCAATTCAGTATGTATACTTTCACTGCACACACATAATTCTCTTTCCATGTCCACCTACAGTCATTCTGTAACCACAAGGATAGGCAATCTCTTGTAAGGCTGTAGTACTACTATGCACTGTGTGTTAAGGAAAAGCACAAAAAATATGCTTGCGTCATTAGCTTCCAGAGAATAACATCACTTCCTGCAGGGATGGCGCCAGAGCGCCAAGCGCATGCTTGGGGCAGCAGGCGGGGGGGGCATTCTGCTGGTTGCCGGGAGGGAGGCAGGCTGCTCCGGTGAACCTCCCATAGGCGTGCCTGTGAAGGGGTCCGCTGGTCCTGCGGCTCTGGTGGAGCATCCACAGGCACGCCTGCGGGAGGTCCACCGGAGCCGCGGGACTGGCGAGCAGCAGAGCGTTCCCTGCGGCGTGCCACCGGGCTTGGGGCAGCGAAATGACTAGAGCCAGCCCTGACTTCCTGCATGGCAGCAGAGAACATTAATGAAAATACTGTCAGCTTTGGAGAATATTTGTTTCAACCCCCAAAATACAAATCTAAAAAGAATGAAGATTAAAAATCATTTTTACAGTTCACTTGAACCAGTTGTTCCAGGAGACAATATCACCTACTGGTTAGAGCATGAGAAAAGTGTAACCCCTTGTGGCCTGAAACAACTCAGAACCTCTCTGTCTCAGTTTACAAGCTTGTAAAGTGGGTACACAAATACCTACCCCACAGGTGTTAGCTGGTTAACAGATTTATTTGTACAGTTCTGAGATCCACCACTGAAAGATGCTATATAAGTACACAGTATTATTAAACAACACTGGAGTCTTGAATGGGGGACTGTTACAAAAGGACAGACATAAGGATAAGTGGGCCTGCATACATAGGGATTCTGTTTTGTGGGGTTTATTAATTTCATTTTTCAGGGTTTATTTTTAGAAATTGTTGAGTTTCATATAGGTGCCCAAAAATCAGGGTTTTTCCGGAGGGTGGGGGTGGGGTGTTCTTTATAAATACTATCATGAGTAATGTATATTATATATATTACTCATTAGAGTAGTATAAACTCTTTGTAAGTTCCCTAGGATGCTTTAATGTAGTACTTCTCAAATAACATTACATTAAAGTGCACTAGGGAACATTTAGTGCACACCAGCAGTGTCTACACAGAACAATTACTGCTCAATAAGTGAGAAATCCCAGCCCCGTAGTCTGCATTTCTGTTCTGTGTAGATAAGCCCTTAGGTACAAACAACCATTTCCAAAGTTTATTGGATAAACACCGGTTTCTTCTTTTTAATCGGGGTGCTTTATTCATGCTTATTAATTGAAACCTAAACTCAGAAACCCTATGCATATGCTACCGAATAACCATGTGTATGTTACATAAGAGAATCATAGATAAACTCAAACTTACAAAAGGATGCTGATTTTTCCCCACATTAACCACGGAAGAGGTAGTTTGAAGAGAGAAAGTGCAGAAAACTTGAAGTACAATGGGTTTGTGGAAAACACATCATATAAATTGTTCAATAAGTTTACTTTTTCATCTTGAAGTACTTTCAAGGGCAACAAAAGGCCCTTCTATTCAAATCAGCAAAATAAGCTAGATGCACTGGCGTCTTATCTGTGAATGTGATTTTTCAAAGCTATTTCTAAGCTTTAGGGGATAGATTAGACCTGTTTTATTCTCCATCAAAAGGCATAGTCAGGGTAGAATTCCGTTCTAATTCTATTGGCAATGGAATTGCACCCACTTACATCAAGTTTACAAATTGATTTCACTTACTTTGTGCCATTCCACTCTCTTTTGTCTTCCTCGTTTTCTATTCCCTTTTGGAGTTGCTCATCCATCCACCCATCCAGATGTTCTTCAATGAATATGTCTTTCCACCTCTTGCATGAAGTCCATGTCTCACTTATGGAGGCAAAAAATGTCTTTATGCTGAGACAAAGTTCAGGATCTATCAAACCTGTATGCTATCTGCATTGCTATATGGGTCAGAAACCTGGACCCTCTTTACAGGTAAACTGGAGTGGCTAGAGGCATTCCATTCATACTGTCAGCATCAAATTTTTAGCATAAAGTGATTTGACTTTGTGCAGAATGTCAGTCTTGCAGAGATCTGGCCTTCCTTCCAATCGGTCACTATAGCCAAAAGTGGCCTTGCATGCTCTTTAGCTATGTTGCAATGGTGGGAAAAAAACACTCCAACAGACACTGCTCTCAAACTCTCCATCAACATGTGAAGGGGTGCACATCTTGACCCTAACTGGAACTACCCATGGGGACATCCAAAAGATTCCAGGATTTGTAGGATTAAGCTACATCACTACATAATGCCTAGTGTTATGCCATCAGCTGTGGCATTGTGGCTGGCATAGTGCTCCTCAGTAGACTATTCATGTTTGATTTTGATGCATCCACATAATTCTAAAATATGAATCAAACAAAGAGCTGACTGTTGTCTGGGAACCCCACCATGTTACCTTCTCAAGGTACGGGTGGGTAACTCTTCCATAATACTGATTGTCCTGTTACCTTTCCAGACTGATAAATACAATACACCAAAATTCCTTCACAAGCATCATCTACCTTATGAATAAAATACTTAATAAGCTCTTTGCATTGTGATGTATTCCAGAAAGAGGCTTGAGGTATTATATGATAAAGTGTTTAAGACAGTCAGTAGCCCTCTGTGTTAAAGCATAAAACTAGAAGTAGTTCACATGGCAGTGTTAGCTTCTGTATATTTTGTGTAGAAATCTCATCTAACTTCCTGGGACTGTTTTGAGGCTTGAATGCTGGTTTATAGCTGACTCTGCCTTCCATAGCAACAGAGTTTTATTGTAACTTGGTGCTGAAGGAGTGAGGCATTACATGCAGTCACTTAATTCTTTAATATGTATGGTGTATTGTGTGGTGTAAATACTTGGGGGGTTTCTGGGTACTGCTTGCAGGCTAGGGAATTCTCTACGGAAGCATGGGCCTAGCAACAATCAGTCAGCCTACAAACAGCCTATACTAAAGTCGGGGTGAGCTGTGCCTCTCTATTTTAGGAAGCAGCCTGCTTTGTTCCTCTCTGATTTGGGGTTCTTATGTTTTATCATCTGGCATTCTAAGAAATAAAGTAGTTTTACATTTCAGCCTTCCAGGACAAATATTATATGTTTTTATCGAACTTCTCTGTTTGCATGCCATGAAACAGGTGTCTTTAGTGAATACACCAATGCTGGAATGCAGCTTCTGAGGGCTGGTCCACTTAAATCACATGGCAACAGGAGAAACAAGAAAGTGGGACAGAAGAAGCAAGTGGTACCTTGCCTTAGAGATGCACTCATCACACTATTTCATTTCAGCATCTCCCTCCATATGAATAGGAGGTGACCTTAACCTGGTCATGAGTCATTTTTCTTGGTTACAGAACAGCTCCACAGTGTGTGTGTATATATAGCTTCCACGAAGCTTAACATTTATATTTCTGTCCGCTTTGTTAGCATATCTCTCAAGTCATCCAAATTATTTTGTGTTGTACTATGTTTCAATCCTCTTGCTCATATTATTTTAGTCTGTGCTCAGAGAACCCAAAGCTGTAAGACTGATTATCTGGATTAAAATCCATGTGGGATGCTGTATCAAATAGAACCTACTTGCACTTACAGAGAAATAGATCAAACAACGAGGAGTCCTTGTGGCACCTTAGAGACTAACACATTTATTTGGGCATAAGCTTTCGTGGGCTAAAACCCACTTCATCAGATGCTTGGAGTGAAAAATACAGTAAGCAGAACATATATGAAAAGATGAGAGTTGCTTTACCAAGTGGGGGGTCAGTGCCAACAAGGCCAATTCAATTAAGATGGAAGTGGCCTATTCTCAACAGTTGATTACTTTTATAGTGCTAACAAAGCCAATGCAATCAAAGTGGACGTCACCCATTTCCAATGGTTGACAAGCAGAGGGAAAATTACTTTTTGTAGTGATCCGTGAAGACAAAAGGGCAAACCCCGTCCCCCATCTGCTACCCCAAACACACACTCAACACCCAAGGCCCAATGGAACCAGCGTGTTCTGGCTGCAAAAGGGGAGGCAGGGATGTTGGATCCCTACCTTCTGCAGCTCATTGAACTATGCCCCATGTAGTCTCCCTGCAAGGGTCTTTGGGGGTCAGGAAAAAGTGAGGTCAGCAGGGCTGGTGCTTTTACTACTAAAATGAATCCACTAGCTACTTTCCTCCTACGGCGGGTTGCAGTAGCAGCCACAGACGGTATCAAAATTAATGGGAATTAGGTGTTTAGGCAACTTTGAAAATTCCATGAGGTGGCTATCTGCATCTTTAGGCACCTAAATATCTTTAAAAATCTGTCCCTCAATAGCCAAGGGAGAGAATTCTTTCCACCTCAACAGTAGCTCCCATGAAACTCCCTAGAACCCCTCAGTAGTGAGCCTGCCTAAGGATTTGGCCTACCGAATCATCGGGCAAAAACCTGCTTTCTGCTAGGCAGGCCCTCTACTGGGGGGCGAGGGCATGGGGGAGAGAGCACAGGGAGTCTTTCCCTTCAAGCAGTAGCAGGATATGTTTCTAACCTTGAATTAAAACAAGTACTGAGTTGAGAGATCAGCTACCACTCTGGCTGATACATCATGGCCCCAAGAGGATGTGCTCAAACTGGCGACATAATCAGTTTCCTCCCACTATGCTTGTATGCAGTATTTTGCAGCGCATGTCAGGTAGAGGTCTGGGCTTCTCATAAGAAGAATAGTAGCAAAGTGAGCCTCCTTCCTCACAGCACGCTTCCCTTCCTGCTTGTCTTGAGTCACGGTGCCATTAACCAGCAGGATGACTCGGATCCACCATACTCTGCTCCTTCAGCCTTTACAGCTCCAGATAGTCAGAGTAGGATTTTCCTATAAGGAAGAAAGAGAAAAGTGTAAGACTTTTAAAGTCATTCAGTCCATCCTGGCCAACACAAGGTTGGTCCCTCTTGTATATTCTCCAGTGCTTTACCCATGACTCAGATATTGTTACTTCCATCATTCAGCTTGGAGAATATTACATATTTCAACAGTGCTCACTCTTAGAAGTACAAGAGTTTAAATTACAGTGATTAATGACTTTTCCCTGCAGCTTGTGTTAATAGTGAATCAAATCTTCAATACACAATATAAACTTATCAGCAACATAGTGAAGTATGATAATTATTGGACCTGTTAAGTCTGTTACAGCAATAAATTTGCTATGGACCAATATTTCCACCATATGTTTCACAGAGACACTAAGCCTTCTGCTGTCATTGAATTAATTTACTAAAAGAGGCTGTAATTCATATATAAATCTTGAGATTATTTCTCATTTACATAGTAGCTGAGCACTTAAGCATGGTGCTATTCGCTTGACGTACCTGGGGACACTTTGGAAAACAATATGAATCATCTGGTATGTAAAAATTAGGCTGAAATTTAAATAAAAGTCCCGGTACTACAATTTTTGTTAAGATTGGTTTTCTCTATAATGGTCCTTATGATGACTTTAATTATCCAGCACAGTATGCTTAGTATCCTAGAATACATTTTGCATTAGTCTGTTTTTGGGGAATGCTTGCAGAAAGCTTTCTGTGTTGTGACTCATTCATTATGTGTTATTTCAAAAACTGCTGATGATATTTGGTGTGATACTGTTGATCAGGCATGGATTTTTTTTTTTTGTTATCATTTATAAAGAAGAAACTAGGTCACATGCATAACTTGAAACCAGGGCCAGCTTACTTGTACTTCCTATTTCCTGTGGAGTCCCCAGAGCACTAGTTTGAGACCATTACTGTTGTTAATTAATGATTTGCCAGCTGCCTGCCCTCATTTTATAGCATTTATGCTTGCAGAGCCGTTGTGTTTTAGATTCCTGTTTTGAAGTTCTTTACCCTAAAAACAATACATTTGCATTTATTTATTAGCTTGACTGTGGTCTGTTCTTGGACGATTTCACTTTAGCTTTCTGAATTTGAAGGCTAGTGCAAAACAGGTTGAAAATAATCAGCAAGGATCTCCTGTTAGGTGCTGTTTTTTCCTGAATTTTCTGAATTTTTCCTGATTTAAGTCACCAGTAGAACATGACAAAAGTAAAATGGTCTTTTCTTGGTTCTAATTTCAGGGAAGCACATTTAGTTTTAAAAATGGAGCAACTGTTTGTGCTACCGTCTGAAATTCTGGTTATCGGCTTGTAAACCGATACTTTCCAAACTTGTAAACCGTCTGTATGTTTTGTTGTTCCTTTGCTCTCTGCATGACTACACTCAACCCATATGCATATATGTGGTCCTCTGTCTCTTCCCATTAGCTCTCCATATAGCCTCAATTACTTTTCTTGCAGATGTGGAACACAAATAGACTGTGCTGGCCCATTTCAAACTGAACAATTGCATTATGCCCTAACGAAACCAGCCTGTAGATACACTTTGGATAATATTTTCTTTTAATCCTGTCCTTTAAATATTTGAGTTGATGAGTGCTACTAAAAATCTGTGGCATTTTACCCAGAAGTGGCTGAATTTCAGTGGTGGGTAACTGGAATAGTTAATATTTCAGTTTAAGGCCTGGATCCTGCTCCCATGGGAATCAATGGTAAAACTTCCATTAAAATTAAATGGGAGCAGAATCAGGACATAAGTTTGCACTGTGTTTTGGGATCCTTTGCAGTAAAGGATGCTGTATAAATGTAGTATTATTGTAACACAGTATGGTACTACTGGGTAGATCAAATACATGGCGCCAGTGAAAGTCAGCAGCACAGGTCTAATATGAGCAAGTCTGGGGTTCCCTGAAAAGCCAGGTTTTGTTTCTGTTCTCACAGCTTCTGGGCCACCCCCTTTCCTGACCCAGAATTCCTCCCTGCTGCTGTGGCTTTAGCCATTTCTATCTGATCATCATGCATTAGCATTTGGCTACCTCTTAAAGAAACACCTTAAACTATACATCTTTATTTCAGGAAATTATGAAGCAGAAAGAGGTATGACAGCAAAAGGCCCTGAGATTTCAAAGGGGCACGTAATATGACAGAAGGATTTTTCCCCTCTAAACAATTCTTTTCAGTAATGAACAGGTTTGAGAACAATCCAATCCACAAGGTCATGAGAGGGTCAGATTTCCTGGCCCACTTGCTCTCACATCTTGATAATCTAGAAATGAAAATCAATTCTTGTCTTAGAGTTTGTGAGGAGCTCATAATTGCTTTAGACCAAAGCACAGAATGGCTGCTGTTTCTGCCACCTTTCAATTCTTGGCGATGGGGATGTCATTTTTCAAGTCTGGTGCACTGTCAGGATTAGATTGCGTGGTAACCAAGTAGAAAGCTTTCTACTTGGAATGAGATTTCTTCTCATCACTGTTCCCTTTACTCAGAACAAAATTCCTTTCTTTACTATTATCTATGGAGATATCGTGTTCTTTGAACAGACTATTTATGGAAAACACATTTCTCTTCTCTGGGACAAATTCTGTGCTGATTTATACCTCATGCAACCCAGCTGGAAGTAGTGGGACTGCATGGGTATAACTCAGTGCAGAATTTGGTCCTAGATCTTCAATTTACTTTACAAATTCTGCTGCAAATTACATTGGTGTAACTGTAAGGAGAATTGGGACTCACTTGTTTGAAGGTTAGCTTTTTAGCCAATGAGGTTAAAACCTGTGTATTCCTCCGCCTTATTATAGTGATTTTTTAGAACTTCTTTTGAACATTCTGAATTAGCTTAAACAGAATTGACTTTTATCTCTATGCTTGTGCCCAGTTGATCGCGGGACTGGGGCCTAAGGCAGTATAGTCTGGCTGTCTAGATTGAATCAGCAGATGTGGCTTGAAATTAGGGTGACCAGATGTCCCGATTTTATAGGAACAGTCCCGATTTCTGGGTCTTTTTCTTATATAGGCTCCTATTACTTCCCACCCCCGTCCCGATTTTTCACATTTGCTGTCTGGTCACCCTACTTGAAATCCTGGCTGCCTGGGAGTCTATAGTAAAATGCCTATTGACTTCAACCGTAGTAAGATTTCACCCTAGGGTTCTAGTCCCAGTTCTGATGATGATGCAATATATGACCCTCAACCAGTCACTTCACCTCTATAATGCCTCAGCTTCACCCATCTATAAAAGGGCATTTATGGAGACACTGCATTTCTTTGTAAAGTATTTTCAGATCTATATGAAAAGTGCAAAATAGGAGCGAGGCATTACTACATTTTTGGCTGTCTTCTCTTTTCTTCTTCCCCTTCCTTCTGTCCCATTTCTACCTGCACTGATTCAAAACCAATTAATATATCCTGACATTTGTGATTCCAATAAGAACTTGACTTCTACAAATCTGTTCATGTCACCTATTTGTTCATATCTCTATTATCATCATTATTATCCAGTGAAAGTTTTTTCTCATCTTTAGGAAAAAGGCATCCTTCTCTCCCCCCCCTTTTTTTTTTTAAACAAGGCCTTTGTCATTGGAGAGTCTCCAAGATCCAGGGAATGTGTGCTGTTAAACAGCTGTGGCAGTATGGAGGTATCCCTAATTACTTATGTGATGACTGCCCTTTTGGCTGGCACATCAGGGATTGCACTGGGAACCTCCAGAGCAAAAAGTGTGAACTATTTACAGCTTGAACTTAAGAGCCAAGGTGCTATGGCTGAGGTTGTACCAACTCATAGCCTGTGTGAATCGACACCTATATTTAAATTAAATATGCAGCTAGTTCCCCCTACCCAACCTCTGGTAAGATTTGTGGTCTGGTCATAAGAGCCATTTAGATGATGACAGGGACCAAAGGAAAGATTGTGATTGATTGCTAGAATGATTTTTTTAATATATACAGAATTAATATTTTCCTATCTGTTTTTAACTAGTCTGCCAGTTTAGCATTTCATTGTGAGGAGGGTGCCAGACCTTTATAGTCAAATCAGGCCTAACTAATCAATTCTCTCAGCAAATGAGAATGCAAAAGTGATTTCTAACAATTATTTTTTTTTCTTAAAAAAAAAATAATTTTTTGCTTTAGATCCAGCCAGGATCCACAGAGGAAAGAATGATCATTTTGAAACCACATGCGCTCTTTGTGCTGGTATCAATGAAAACAGCTTTTCAGCAAATAAACTCCTGACACAATTGTTATTCGTAAATCACCTCATGTTTTACGTGCCAATAACAATACAGGATCAGGCTCTCTATTTCAGCGACGGACCAGAAGCAAAACAAAAGGGCATCTTTTAAAAACTAAGGGACAAACTCTGTTAGTTTAAATTGGCACAGTTATATTGAGGTCCATGGAGATGCACCAGTTTGAGCCCGCAGAGAATTAGGCCACAGATCTTTCTTTTCTTAGAATCATAGAATATCAGGGTTGGAAGGGACCTCAGGAGGTCATCTAGTCCAACTCCCTGCTCAAAACAGGACCAATCACCAACTAAATCATCACAGCCAGTTCCTTTAGCACCTCGCATGCAGCGTATCCGGCCCCATGGACTTGTGCTCATCCAGCTTTTCTAAAGCTCTTCTCATCCATTAACTTTTCCCAGGAGTTTCTCTCCTGGCAGCTGGTTGGACTCAGCTTCAATCAGCACTACCTTTTATAAACAAGTAGTCTGGGACTGCCAACAACAGCCTGGGGAGCTCTTACCACAGCCCAGCTTCCAGCCTAGCTAGGGGGCGGAGTCTTGGGGAGGGGGGAAGAGAGGGAGCAGGGGGTGGAACCCTGTGGCAAGGTGAGGGATAAGGCTCACCTCTGCTTACTGCTGCAAAGTGCAGCACCTGTTGTTGCTACTCCATGCCTGGTCAAGGCTATCAGCCCATGTCAAAAAGTGGGCGGCATGACCTTCTTGTTCCATTCCCCTCCCCCCAGTTCTGAGGCTGCTGGGGTTGGGGGGGGGGGCAAATGTTCTTTGTGTACAGGACCCTAATAAATCTTAATCCGTCTCTGATTGTAGAGATGTGAGGGTCCAGTCATGCATGCTATCCTCATGTGGAACTCCAGCAATCTCTGTCCCATAGTGACACCATGAAGGAAAAAACAAAGAAAAAAAAATCTAAAATTCTTTAAAAGCCAGTTTCATGTAAGCTGGGACCAAAAACACTAAAATGTTCTAACCATAATTATGTGGTCAGTATAGGGCAAAGTTAAGCTTGTTTGGGTGATCTACCTGCATTTCTACATCTTAGCATAGTTGTGTTTCTTTTAAGATTAACCTTAATTTTCGATTTCCTGGGATTATAAATAGAACTGGTCAAAAACTTTCCAGAATGGGATTTCAGTTACAAAAAGTGTCTGTGTTCTGTGGAAAATGTTGTTTCCATTGAAAATGCAAAAAATGGAATGTTTTGGTGGACAATTTTTTTTTCCGACCAGATCTAATTATAAAGTTTGTGTTTTGGTTGAGGGGGAGGTTGTTTGTTTGTTTTGTTTTTTTAAATAATTACAACATCCCGGTAATATATTTTACGCTGTATTAATTATCTGCAGTCTCCAGTCCAGCTCCATTCTAGCATAAATATTTATACCTGGGAATAAGTAAAAATGCCTCCCTCTTTAAAGTGTAGATCTACTCCAATAAGAGACTATGTGAAAATACTACCCTACTACCTATTAGATCTGTTCCTTCTCTGCTTTCAGAGTCATATCTGCTGACTTTAGATATCAACATTAATTTTTACTACTTTTTTACTCCTATTAGCTCGTGAAGCCAACACAGCAGCAAACTGGGTTCTGTTCCTTCTTGGGCATTGTCAAAAGAATGGTTATTAAGATCTAAAGAGTTCCAGCTGTGTGAACCTAGTAAAGGTAATGGGATTGCACAGGTGTCACCGGAAGCCTAATTTGGCCTGCAGAACCAACCTTACTGTGATGGCACATGAGAGAGAAAGAAAGCTCCAGGTTGGCTTTCAGAGCCCTTGCTGAGTTTGCAGGTTGGCAGCTGGGAAAAAAACTACCCAAACTTTCTACTTGTAACACATTGGAAATGGAGTTATTAGAGACCATAAGTATGGAACTCTTTACGCTATTTTGACAGTCCTTTTCAGAGTAGAAGTGCATTTGAGTAATGGCAGCACGCTGAAATCTTGGGACATAGATTGTCTGAGTCAGATTTTCTGATACTTTTTTAAAAAAATGTGATTTTTGATGCCCCATGTTTGGGTGTCCATTTTGGGAAATGTAGGCCTCTGTTTATAACACTTCAGTCATATCTGCTTGGCTGCTTCATGTGGAAAGTGTGCTCCAAAAACTTGGGGGTTGTGATTACTGAATAATGAATTGGATGCGAAAGCACAATTTCACAAGCAGCCATTTCATAAAAAATGAAACAATCCCTTTAAAGATCTCTACTCAGCAGGTATAATATCTACTTTTTATATCTTGTTTACAGAATACAACATTGTGTTTTATATGTGAAGTCTCAATAATATATAAAGCTAGAGTCTTGTCCTGATGCGTGATGGCATCTCCAATAAAGGAAAAAACATCTCAGACTACTTGCTTTTAAATCATGGTTACTTTAACTGAAGATTGAAACAATAATTTGGCCCCTCAGGATATTCATGAACACAAGAAATATTACCAATGAGGCTTAAATGTTATTTAAATCTGCAGTGTGTCCCCACAATGAAGAAATACAAACCATGAGCTATGTCCATGAAAGGACTGTGGGGACTTTACTGTATACCAGGACTAAGTGCAGAGATATGGCTTAGGACTAGATAGTGACGATATGACCCACCCAGAGCAAGGGGCAGTGTGTTGCTGCACTGATCATGGAAGAACCCAGGAGGAAGACTGGAACTGGAAAAGTCGCAACCTCCCCTCTTAGACTCATAGACTTTATGGTCACAAGGGACCATCATGATCATCTAGCCTGACCTCCTCCTGCACATTGCAAGTCATAGAATCTCACCCACCCACTCCTTTAACAGACCCCTACTCTCTGGCTGAGTTACTGAAGTCGTCAAATCATCATTTAAAGACATCAAGTTACAGAGAATCCACCATTTACACTAGTTTAAACCTGCATTTCCCCACTGCTCTGGGAACGGTTAATGTGCATGAGCTATAAACAGCATACACTGTCCAATGTGCTAGCACAGGTATGCCATGGGTTGGACCGGGTGGCAGAGCAAAGGTGATATATACATCCCTACCCAGGCCTCTCATCATCTGTATGTGTGTTGGGAGTGGGCTCTGTGGAGTCTGCTTCCCTTCTCACACTGCTAACCATGATGTGGGCAGATGGCACAAACCAGACAACAATTTGTTCCTTCATTTTATACAAATTACATCCAAAGTGAGGAGCACACTGGTTCCCAACCACAGTGATATTTAGGTCTGCTGATATGACAGGCTTTAAAGACAAGGATTTTAAGGCCTGATCATGCAAAGAGCACATCTTCAAATGCAGGCTGCTCTTTCTTCTCCGCCATCAGGATAACTAGAAATCCCTCTCATCTATTACAAAACTCAACCCTTAATGAGAGGAAGTGACAAGAAAATGTGTGAGCCTCTAAGGAAACCTTCTTAGCTTTCCTGTATTTATTTTATTATAAAATGCATTGTTATTCCTGAAAGATCCTATCTGGCCATATTCATGAAACACTTCAAGTGTGAGACAGCATGTGGTCTAGTGATTAAAACAGGGGAATGGGAGGCATGACTCCAGAGGGCAGCCGCTGACTAATGCAAAACTTGAGAAAAATCATGAAGGTCCACAATTTTCAGGCTTGGGTGCCCATAGGTACTAGTGAGCATGAGGCAGGAGCAGGCTCTTAGTAATTAATAATACTTTACACTTAAGGCTAAATGTTTAAAGATGCCTAAAAATGTAGCTGCAGGTGCATCTAGTGAAATTTTCAAAAGCACCCAAGTGCCTAGCTCTTATTGATTTTAATGGGAGTAATATGCCAATGTGCTTCTGAAAATCCCATTTTGTATCTAGCTTCATCTTTAGGTGCCTAAATACCTTTAAAAATCTGGCCCTTAGGACTTTCATAATTAATGTTTGCAAAGTGCTGCGAGATCCATACATGACTCTCAGAATGTATTCTCCCCCCCCCTTTTTTTTAACTGGTGGGTTAATTAATACAGACATCCAGATTTTCAACTCGGGTGCCTAAAATTAGTTAGGGTTTTGGCACGTATGTTATTGTTCAATATGCTAAGTTAAACTAAACATGGAAGTCATTTCAGTTACATCAGTGCTGCCTATGGCCCTCACACTTAAAAGCATTAACATTAATCCAAACTCTGTGCTCCAGAAAATCTATACGAGTTAAATGGTTATTCTGAAGTCTGTGTGATACAATCTTTACAAGCACCGTAAAGTGCTTTATCCCCTAATGCATTACAAGATTATTTTTTTAAATCAATGAAATGCTACATTATGGTCAATTTACTATTTTAAGTAATAAGGACATCTGGCAATGTTGTGACATCACTGGGTAGGGTGCTATAAAACGTTGTAGTTGCTAGTAACTCTAATATGCACCAGAGGGCACCACACTACCATATATTGCATCTTTTGTTACTGTGCATCTATTTTAGAAGCATGAAAGGACACTAATCCATTCTCACACAGCTGTGCAATAACAATTGTTTTCCCAAATAAATTCTTTTACACTGTGTCATGCAAAGAGGGGAAAGCTGCTCCATTCTCCCTTCCCCCAGTCTTGCTGTTGTTCTTGTGCAGTACCTGTCTAACAGATGGCAATCTCCTTGCGAAAAGGACTTTTCCTTCTTATGTGTGTTGATAAAGCACATGCACACCAATGGTTTTTATATACATATATTCATATTCCTAGTCTTTTTTCTTGGCTGTATTAAGAGAGAAGAAGAAAGTAAGTTGTGTTCTTTGGGGATATTTTCACTTTCTGAGTCTGAATCCTCCCTATGCTGTCAGACATCACTTAGGACATAAACAAGCTCTGGCATTCCTATGGATCAGGCTGTTTGCCAGAACAGCCACCTTGTTGCGATTCCATAACTTCTGAGGCTAGGTTGTTGGCCTGTTGCTCAATTCACACTGGGGAGGATTTGTACACTGCTTTTTGTCTGATCCCTTCCCTTTGACCCTGTCTGGCTTGGGTGGCCATAGCAGGAGTTAAAACTCACACCTGTGTAGTTCAAAAAATCTTCCCACTGCCCCAAGGTGAAGTCCCTGGGAAGGATTTTCACTTCACTTATGAAATTATACATTTTTGTACAATTTCAGTGGCAGTCTCCCTCCTTCCTGAACTGTATTTAGATTTGTATTCCACATGTCAGATCCACTGGCTGGTACCAGTGTATGGAGACCAGTGCATTGCTTTAGCATAGCCTTTCAATATGATCTTGTGCAAACATGAAGTAATGCAAGAAAGTCCCATGGCCTATGTCGTACGGGAGATCAGGGTAGATGATCACAGTGGTCCCTTCTAGCCTTAAACACTATTAATCTTTTTTGAAAGTGAGTTCTGCTGCTGCTGGGCAAAGCAATCCCACTCAGCTACTCCTCATGATACTGCTGACAGTTGTTAAGATCTGCTGAGCAGCACTGCTGTAGGAAACTGCATTTCAGCAAAATACATAGAGGGACTCACAGAAGATACAATGGAACCATGTAGAAAACCATTGTGGTTTCCTGTTTTAGTTCTGGTGAAACACAAATAATTGAGCACAGAAAATTAAGGGCCACATCTGCAAGCCCTCCAAGTGTACAGTTCCTCTCAGAGACCAAAGAAGTTCTGTACATAGAAAACTTTTTCAAGACTGGATATACAGGTTGAGTTTCACAAGCCCTCATCATCGACCTAATTCCGCTCCCACTGAAGTCAGTAGAGTAGGATTAGGCCATTACAGCATTTTAGTCACATTAAAATAAAAATCAGTGCAGATCCATTGGGCCAAATGCTGCCATAAATGTTGATGTAAATTAGAAGAAAACCTATTGACTTTAATGGAGTTACTCCAATATTATACTGGTGTGACTGAGAGTAGAATTTGGCCACTTCACTCTTGCCATTTCTTTTATCTTCCATTTCATATCTTCATGTGAGTGCTGACTTGCTAAAGGGAAAGATGAGGAGTTACTCACATCCTGCAGTGGACCAATCAGGCCCTCTGCTGTTGCTAGTACATGTAGTAACAGGGAGCCATATTGTGCAACCAGCTTTTAAACAGAACTCTCTGTTGCCTTTGGTGGCAAGTTCTTGCATATACATCTGTAAATTGGCACATCTTCCCCATTATAAGTATTTTATTCTAGTACAAACTGTGGTATGCATACCCCTGGGGGGCACGAGACATCTCTGGGTGGTACACAGCAGATATTGTGTAATGATGGATTTTATTTATTAATTATTCTATTTATTGCATTTTCATAATAGGCTACTCAGAGGAAGATTTAAAACTGAGGGAATTTGCTATCTAAAATAGGGTAGTTAATTTAATTCAGGATGTACCAACAAAATATAGATACACAGAGACAGATGTACAGAGCCCTCACCTCCAGCCACTGTACAGTGGGCCAGGGGTATTTTTTCAGTTGTCTACACCACACTATAACTATATCTGTGTGTAACGGTGAAATATGGACAGATGGCTAAAGACAAGTAGTGGTAAGGAGAACACACAGTATGAATGATGAGAAAGGTAGGGGTATGCTGGTAGAATGGGATGGGAGTACACAATAAGAAAAGTTTGGGAACCTCTGCTCTAGTAGTTTATAATCTTCAGATAAAGAACGTTTATGGAACTAAACAAATGCCTTTATCAGCATTTGGGTTTATTAGTATTTGTGGGAAAATGCTGGAATAAAAATGAAATAAGCAAACACAAATAGCAGCCCTGGCTACCTATACTAGGAACATAAAAAGAACCTAGGGTAAGATCATACTTTGGGATGCAAGACTTATGAATGTAACTGCATCTTCAAAATTGCTCCCAACCCATTTCTGCTGAAAGTCTGCCCTAAAATCAAGGCCTACATTTTCAAAGGCGACTAGTGATTTTGAATGCCCAGTTTGCAACATATCAGTGGGGTTTTCATTGGCCCCTTTAAGATGTCCATAGGCTGGTAGGCTTAAACATCAGCCTGGGGAAATCAAGCCACTATGCTCAGTTCAATGTGTAGACCTTACTTCAAGGCCCTATTTATTCTCTCACATTAAAAAAAAAAAAGGAAACATGGAACAACAGAAAGTAATAGCCCTGTTCCCCACCTATCTTGTGGGGCTCTCTGGCCCTCAGCAGCTTACTGGTCAGACCCTTTCCAGTTGGCGGGGGGGGGGGGGGGGGAGAGGAGTCTCACCCTCTCAGAGCTCTGTTGTAGCCCCAAGACAGTGTATTTCCAGCCCTCTGTCTACTCCCAGGCTCCCTCATTGTTATCCTCCAGCTGAGACTCATCAGCCCCAATTCCTTGATGTTGTCCATCTGGGTCAAATGATTCCCAGCATCTGTCTGTTTGATTCCTCTCCAGACCAGGGCTGGCTGCTTCCCAGGCCCTTAAAGGAGCAGACCACTCTGTGATAGTGTCTCTGTTTGGGTACCCAAAAACCGAGACACGTGGCATCACTAGTCATTTTTGAAAATGTATCCTAAGTGTTTGTTATTAATAAAATACATCGCCTGAGTCTGATCACCTGCAAATGGCCAGTCTTTGATAACTAATTAAACATCAAGCTGGGCTGTGTTTCCTTTCTACATCCTTTGAGATTCTGCTGCTATGATAGAAAGAGCCAAATAACTTTATTTCTGGGTGCTGTTACTTTGATTGATGATGAGGAGAGTGTTGGGTGCCTGGAATAGACCACACTGAGAATGCCACACTCATAGCAGACTACAAGAATCAGGGCAGACAATTCCCACAAGTGGTGGTTTATTCTATAATTAAATTATCCAAACCTGTAACAAAAGAGCTTCTGCAGTACCACACTGGTTTCTGGTTTACCAAACAGTCCCCTTTAGGCATTCCAGCCATTGGCTCTCAGCCAGATAAACAGGTCTAATATAGTGAGGGGTTACTGAAAACCTAATTCACCGTATGTGAGGTTCTACAAGTCCCAAGAGATCAGACACTTACCCCCAGATCAATATACATTTCAGATCTTTCTCAGATATCATGCTGTCAGCCAATCCTTGGTAAACTAAAGATTTATTAATGAAAAAAGAAGTTATACATGTTTAATAAATCATATACATACAAATGATTGCAAAGTCCTTAGCTCAGGTTTGTAGCAGTGATGGAATAGTCTGCTGGTTTGCAAAAAGTCTCACTGGTAACTCTTCAGTCCATAATTCAAAATATTCCTTTTTTATTGTAAGTTGGCAGTCCAGAGAAGTTAGAGCCTGAAGGGGCAAAATGGAAGTCTTGGGCATCTTTTGGATCCTTTGCCATGTGCCGGGAAATTTACAGTCCAAAATAAAGCTCACACTCCTGGTGAATGGAAAGTTACTGGCCCAAGATGGAATCCAGGGTCACATGTGTTTTGCTGAATTACAGGGGATGGCCATTGGCTCCTCTCTGTCTGAGGCAGTGGTGAACAGCCTCCAGCCCGCATGCAGCCTGTCAGGGTAATCTCCTGGTGGGCCGTAACACAGTTTGTTTACATTGACCCTCTGCAGGCATGGCTGCCAGCAGCTTCCAGTGGCTGCAGTTCGCCATTCTTGGCCAATGGGATCCGTGGGAAGCAGTGGCCAGCCTGTGCCTCTCCCCTCAGCTCCCATTAGCCGGGAACAGCAAACCAGGGCCACTGGCAGCTGCAGGCAGCCATGCCTGCGGATAGTCAATGTAAACAAACTGTCTTGCAGCCTGCCAGCAGGTTACCCTGACAGCCGGCAGGTTGCCTACCACTGGTCTGAGGCATCCACAGGAAGACCTATGAGCAGGATGAGATTCTTCAATGGCCCATTGTGAGAGTGGAATGTCCTTAATGGGCCATCAACACTTAGCTGTCCAGCCCTGATGTAAATCTATGAGGGGGAGGGGGGTCACCCAGGAATACAACACATGTTTAAGATACAAGTATATAGCCAATATTCATAACTTCAGACACAAAGATGATATATGCATATGAACAAGATGATCATACCTAGCAAATCATAACTTTTCTATTAATACCTTATGTGCCATACACAATTACCATAAATCTTGTACAAAATAACAGTAGTGATATAAATGGTCACCTTTCTTATACACAGCATCACAGAAAGACATTTAACATTTTTAATATTCAGAATGCTGTATTATCCAGGAGTACATTAATTTGTACAGTGCAATTAAGTTACCAATAGTTCATTACCTAGTAGCAAAATAATCTTGAATTTTACCTGAAATGCTTTTTTTTTTAAAAAAAAATAAGAGCACAATTCTTCTGATATCCCAAACTTTTCAGTTTGTAGAGAAAAATCTGCTCTAAATTACACCCATGAAATTCCAGAGCAGGCAATGAAGTTATTTCAGATTCAAAATGGTATAACCGGGAGTTACAAACACACACACACACACACACATTTAAAATGACAAATATATTTTAAAACAATGTTGCTTAAAATTAATTTCTCTTTCATCTACCTGCCAAAACCTGAGCTCAGACCATTAGTATTCTGTATATTTTATGCTATGGAAAGTTGCATTATTAACACAGCAGCGTACAGGTTACTGATGTCAGCAATGCTTACAGGATAAATGAAGACTTTTGGGAAGGAAATATGATCGCAGTGTTAGGTAAATAAAGCAAGTCCTCACTCACCTCTCCAGCACCCGAGTTCGTGTGGAGTTGGTATGGGGCACACAATTCTGTCAGAGACCAGACACCAATGCGTTGATCAACGGGCTCACACTATCCTTAGCTCTAAAAGCTTTAGATTAAGTGTGGCCCCTTTATTAGAGGTGAGCATCAATATTTATACACAGAAGTAAACAAAGTGATTAACAAAAGATAATGGTCATGCATAATCAATCAAGATTTTACAGGAAAAGCAAGTTAACAAGTAAATGCATAGAGATAAAGGCTAATGGCTACTTGAGAAAGGGGGTGTCATGAGTAGTTTGCAGGTCAGTGTTTTGTTCAAAAGGGTTAAGGAAGGATTATGCAGAGACAGCCAGTCTGGGTGTGTTTTGGCTCCCCAAAGTTCACCAAAAGTTTAGACCCAACAGCAGGTCCTAACAGGTAAAACACTTTCAGTTTTACCTTAACATAAAACATCTAAACTCCCTTTCTGATACCGGCCAAACAGTACAATGGAAATTTTACATAATCAGATGTTCTCAGGCCAGTGGTTTCCAAAGGAACCCAAAGGATTTAGACACCTAAATCATTTATCTTGGTGGTTTGGGGGCCCTTAATTCCTATAGACTCTTTCAACAATCCCCCAGCCTGTGCAGTTCCCACTGAGTTAGCAAAGATATGGGCACATCAGACCGACAGACAAATTGAGAGAGCACTAATATTTCAAGTGTGTAATATTTCCTAGCGGTTGGATGGCAGCTCCCATTTTGAGAACTGAAGGGTATAGGCCTGACTTTTCCAGATCCTGCTTGTGCCAATGGCAGACCCCTCTAGGTAATGTGCTGGGTATGCTCAGACATTTCAGAATTAGAAGAGGAGAAAAGGATGGTTAGGAAAGGAAGGGAGGAAAGGCCCAACTCCACTGAACTTTTCGTTCTTCTGGAGAGCTCATGACATTGAGAAATTTGTGTTGTAACCCTGAGAAATACAAAATAAACAGAAAATGTGCCAGTTGCTTGTTTTCATGCTGATAAATTCCCCAGGCTAATATTGGAAGCCTTCCAACTACTGTGTATGCCTCAGAAATGTATAGAGAAATCTGTTAAACCTAAATTACCTGGCCTGAGGTTCCTGCAAGCACTCAGTCCTTCTCACCGAGAAAAACAATGGATGAGAAATACTCAGCTAGTTGGGGGCTGGCAGCATCCCTCTGATCAGTCTACTACTCACCATTAACAGTATCTATCCAAGCTGTCTGATTGGCAGTGGGACTGGCTGTACAGCAGCCAGCTAGGGAATTTAATACATAAACCTTTGGAACTCTCTCCCCTTGCTGTCTGCCAGCACCAGAGTTTGGAGAGGTTCAGATTACAGGGCAAGGGTGTTTCCATTCAGTTAGACCTTTGACTGAATAGTCAGAATCAGATTTCTACTCTCTGTTAACTGGTGTAAGCATGGGCTCTGGAGCAACTAGCTTCAGGCCAGAGCATCTCCTCTGGTCATTCTCCCCTCCCTAGAAAAAGGCCTGGGAATGCTGGTGTGGTGTTTGTAGTGTTAGGAATCATTCTGAATTGGTTTCCTCTCTACTGCACCTTTACTTTTCTAAGGAGTCTGTCTGCCTGCCTGCAGGGGTAGCTGCTAATTTGCAAGGCAGAGCCGCTGCAGCTTGTTCCAGGGGGGAGACACTCATCTTGCTCTCAGATGGAGACTTATTTTTGTTCTCTCTTGTTCTGTCTCACTTAATCTAACAAACAAACTAGGCTAACAGCATATGGCTGCTCACTGTGTATGGAAATACATAACAGCCAGCTCGAAAGCCTCAGCCTCCCTCCCTAGAACCCAATGGAACCCCCCCTGTTGGAGCTCCTGGTTTCAGGGCTCAGTTTTGGAGAGCAAAACAGGAAGGGGGCAGTTCTCTGCAGCACCGTTCCATGCAGTATTTCCATTGTATCAACACTACCTGCTCCCTCTCTACTGTTGCTTCCAGGAACCCTGCTGCAGATGTGCTGCCAAGGGGGGAGAGGAGGACAGTATCGGTGCAAGTGGCTCCTGCCTCCACAGCCATGAAAGGTTCCTCCCTCATGGAGCTGCAGGTCTTCCCCCTTTCTAAACCCATAAACCCCCCGCCCCCATACACCTCCCCCTGATGGAAACAGTAAGCAGAAAACTCTGAGGGGAACCTTTTTCCTGCATAAGTCTTTGCAGGATCAGCAACTACTTAAAAAGTGATTCACCCTCACTTGGTAAGGCTGCCAACAAGGGTGCTTGTCACATTCCAGGGTGCAATCCAGACCAATGAGGGGCTGTGTCACAACCTATCCTGCAATCTTGGGTGCTTCATAATGCCTTGCTGCTGTAGCTCCCACCCTGGACCACTCAAACAGCCTAACAGCATGCAGGTCTCAGCCTGGGTGTCTGTGTATAGTGTGGCAAAGTACCTGCTTCTCCTCTGCTGGCTCAGTCCCTTGCAGCCACAGGCTTGGGCAAAGCAAAAGCCCTTCCCGGTCACACATGATCCCTTCTCAGTCAGTCCCTTGCTCACTTTTTCTCTCCTTCTGGGGAGAGTGCAATCTGCAGGAAGAGTTTCAGAGTCCTGCTACACCTACTCACTGACAGCTACTCTACTTCTCTCCTCCTTCCCTGCCAGGGAGGGTTTAAAAAGGTCCCCAGCAATTGGGGCCAGCTGAAGCTAATTAGTTCCCTGGTAACCCCTGTTCCAGCTGAACCTTATTTCTCCATGGCTATCTCCCCTCAATGGATAGTGAGGGGCCTTTTAACCCTTCTGGGACTAATTACTACCCCTCTCCTGGTAGCTAATTGTCCTGAGTTTGCCACAATAGCTACAGTCCTGGTCCAGCAACTCTGACCCCAGCAGCCTGTGAGCCAAACTCCATGCACTCTCCGGCTTCCACCAGCCTTGGTTACCACTTGCAGGGTGACCCAAAACACTCCCAGTCCCGAATTTCCCCCCCAAAAGTGTGTTCTGCACTGTCTAGCTCTGTCCTGGGCAGTTCAGATATTGAAGATCTGTTGCCCCTGTAAAAGGGTCAATATCCAACAGTTTGCTACTTTAATTGGAGTTACCAAACAGCTCAGTTTAAACACAACCCTGGATTAGTTTAGATTACAAATAAACCAAGTTTAACTACAAAGAGAGAAGTTTTAAGTGAGTCCAGGTATAAAGTATTAAAGTCAAAAATAGTTACAAGAAAAATAAAACTAACATGCTCCTTAACTTAACAAGCCAGTCCTGGTACAAGGTAAAATCCTTACCACATGTTCCCAGTAACATTGCTGACCAAATTCTCAGGTCAGGATCCCCTGTCAAATCAAAGGACTGGTTTCTTTATCTTAGGTTAAAAAGAGAATTAAAGAGATAGGATGAGAGAGATTGGGACTGTTTTTGCCCCTTACTTTTACAGCCCAGTCTCCCTTTGAAATGCATTTTTTCTGAGGGGCACCCCTAGATAACGTTCATTCCAGCTATGTGGATGGAGACATGGAGTCTCACGGTGAAAGAGGTTCCTTGTTGTTGTTTGCTAAAATGCAGATCGAGATCGATCTGTTCCTGCCCCACTTTGTTGTCAAAGAATGGCCACTTGGCAGAGGATTGTCAAATCAACTTTGGTGGTACCTGGCTGGAGGCATCAGCTTGTCCCATGTCTTTGAGAAACCGGTTTACCGACTCCCAGACTGTAATTTGAAATATAGTATGTAGGGCATGGGAGGAGGGGCCACCAGCTGACTCAGGGCCCTAGAAAAGGAATGCAGTCTTTCCTCTCTAGGTAACTCATGTCGCTGTAACTAAAACTTGTTACTGTGAAGCAGCTGTTTGGTGGCTGGTATGAAAAGATTTAGTGATTTTAGCTCAGTTACTGGTGAAGAGGTGTAGATCACCAAATCATCTCGACCATTGACAATAGGGGCCCAATCCAATTCCCACTGAAGTCATTTGGAGTCTTTCCAACAGGTGTTGGATTAGGCCCTAAATGACAGTTTCAGCAGCAAAGAGAGAAAAAAGACTGGATAAGTACTTCTCTGACCTACTTGCTTCCCCCTAGCGAATATCCCTCTAGCTCAGGGATCAGGCACATTATCATGGCAGTATGGAGAAGTTTGCACAGCTGTGACCCATGTTTAACCTCTTCTGTGAATAGTCAGAGGACTTCATTCTCCAGTATGTCCAATCAGATGTCTTGTACAGTTACCAAATCCAGTACAAATTTAAAAGAAGAACTGAAAAAGTCAACAACCCTTCTATTAGAGCTGGGGAAAGACAGTGTTCACTGAGCTGAATAGCTGCCAAATTCTGATCTTTCCTGGTGTACAAATCATCCCTGATACCTGAGAATGTGTTGGCATTATTTACAGGTATATATGAGTAATTTGGATGGATGATTTTCAGACTGTGTCGCTCACCAATTGTTCACTACAACTATTAGTTATTGTACAATTTGTGGTGGATGACTGACCACATGGTTATCGTTTCTGTTCCCTGCTTGAATGTCTGACACTTTGCGACAGGAAAGTGATGAATAGTGGATAATTAATAACCCTTCTGGTGTGAATTCTGGTTTCCCAGATAGTTATATGAATACTAGCAATCATCTGAATATTCACAAATAACAAACAAAATGATCTCATAAATAGCAGCAAATTAAATCCAAGTCATTTATTTGTGATTATATTTGCCTATCTACTTTGTCATTACACATCCAGCTCTAGCTTTTACTAAGATTTAGGATTCCATTTCCATATTTCAAGTTCAGAAACTGCAAAAGACAAATTTAGGACATACAATTAGTTTTGAATAAAAATTGACAAAGCAGTTATCTTTTATATGGAGTCCAGTGGAGGTATATTTTAAGACAAATAAGCTACCAGTAGATGGAAGAGGTCTGAAATCCTAAAGTAAACATGCTCAGAAACAGATATTCCAGACTGAGACTTGAATTCATGGCTAATCAGGAATATAATAGTTATTGTTATCTTGGCTTTGGGCTCATATACAGTATTAGCCAAGAAGATTGCTACCGTATCTCTCACAAAATATTGGCTTAAAAATTGAAAAGGCACCTAATGGACCATGAGTTTTGCAAGGTGCATCTACGTCTTCCATGGCAGAGTTTGAGATTTTTTTTCCTCAAGTCTAGTTATCTCTGAAAACCTAAATTTTAACATCTAGCTCTTCTGAGTTAAGCAGAGGACAATTGTGTTAGGTAACAGCCTTATTGATTGTTCTTAAATTTATTATCAAATCCCCTCATAATCATATTTCAGAAGCATGGAGAGAAGCGTTGTCCATTTGTACAGACCTATATTTAGCAATGGCACTCTTCTTTTTACCTCAAAGATCAGAAATTACAATAACTGGAACTGAGATAAGGAAAGAGTGCATTTTGGGCCTGATAGAAGAGAATGTAAGAAAAATTGCTCATGTAGAGTGACATACTCTTGAACAGGGGTGGCTCCAGGCATCAGCATGCCAAGTGCGGTCTTGGGGCGGCAAGCTACTGGGGGCACCCTGCCGGTCACCGCGAGGGTGGCAGGCAGGCTGCCTTTGGTGGCATGCCTGCGGAGGGTCCGCTGGTCCCGAAGGCAGCCTGCCTGCAGTGCTTGGGGCAGCAAAATGCCTAGAGCCTCCTCTGCTCTTGAACTTGCCAAGAAAAGAATTACCATCAATGACCCACAACACTTTGAAATCAATTTACAATGCTTTATTCTAGAGATATGAAAACCTCTAGGCAATCAGTTGTGTAACACTGGCAGGATACATAACTGGAATCAGTCTCACTCACCTGTATTAGTATTGTTAAAATAGGTATTAGAATTACTGGAAGAGTTTGCACTTAGTGCAGTTGGTTGGTGAAATCTAAGTTCAGATCTCACACCCAATTTGAGGTTTGTGCCCTGGTTTTTGACAGTCTGAGGTTGGTACTCACATTCTTGCACACCATGGGAAGTGTCACAAGCTGTCGGAAAAGAAGTCAAATACCAAAGCTCATCCTGCCAGTCACATTCAGTTCCTTTGTCAAGCTTTGCAAGTTTGATTGTAAAAGCAAACAGTAGGGAGGATATCAGTGCAACCCATAGTGTTCCTCTGAGACTTAACATTCTGATATTCCTATTCTAATGGTCAGGATGTACTGTACTTACTGGTCCCTCATCATCTACTCCCAAAGTTATGAGATGTTGCTCAATGAAAACTAGTACACAGGGCTGGGAATGTAATCAATTAGTTCTTAGATTTCCCTTAGGAAGTAGATTCAGTGCTGTTTTTGAGAGCTTTCAGGGAGGACTTTTTAAAATTCTGCAAAACTTTTTGTCTTTTGTTCTCACAGGTGTCTTAGAATATTACTGAGCAGCAGTATGCTAGGAGAGGGCGTAGTAGTAAAGGAACACAAGACAGCAGGGGTTTGAATTTAACAATATTCTCATACATGGAAAGAATTGAAAACTCAGTATGTTTTGATCCTCAGGTGAGTTGAGGATCCCTCTCAGACGTTCCTCCCATTTAAACTTTGATGTCATTATGGGCCTCCATGGACTAGATGATGGAAGGGAGTCCAATTAGATTAAAACCACCCCGAAAACAATCAAATAATCTCCACTGCCTTCCCAGACCCAGTTGCTCCACTAAGTAAGAAACTGGCTCAAAGACTTGAATCCAGGGAATAAGAGGGTAAGTGTCTGTAACTATGTGAATCAGGTTTCAGAGTAGCAGCCATGTTAGCCTGTATCCACAAAAAGAACAGGAGAACTAATAAATTTATTTTAGCATAAGCTTCCGTGGGCTACAGCCCACTTCATTGAATGCATAGAATGGAACATATAGTAAGAAGATACACCTCTACCTCAATATAACGCTGTCCGTGGGAGCCAAAAAAATCTTATCATGTTATAGGTGAAACCGTGTTATACTGAACTTTCTTTGATCCACCAAGGTGCACAGCCCCCCCGGAGTACTGCTTTACGGCGTTATATCCGAATTCGTGTTCTATCGGGTGGCATTATATTGAGGTAGCAGTGTATATATACATACAGAAAACATGAAAAGGTGCAACTTCCACCTTTTCATGTTCTCTGTATGTATATATATCTTCTTACCATATGTTCCATTCTATGCATCCGATGAAGTGGGCTGTAGCTCACGAAAGCTCATGCTCAGATAAATGTGTTAGTCTCTAAGGTGCCACAAGTACTCCTGTTCTTTTTATGTGGATCAGATAACTCAGTTTATAAAGAGTTATCCTCCCTCATGAAAAAAGCAACATATAATTTCTCATTCAGTCTCATGCAACAAACATAGGATTGTTCTTCATTGCTGATTGTGTAGAACCATTAAGAGGATTCAAAGTAAACCTGGCTAGTATTTCTCATTAGATCTGAGATTAAAAGTACCATGTCAACAAAATTGGTATAGCAATCACTCTACAGCAATACGCCATCCAATACTCCTGCCTCTAACAAGATGGAAAGAAGACAGTACTGCAATTGATCATACTATTGGCCTAGCTTCGTTAGTTTGTAGCGTGGCTTGCTTTTTGGAAGTCACTATTACAGAATGACTTCTTGATTTTAAATTAACGTCACTTAGCAGAAAGTTTGCTAAAGCTGAGCTTTTAAGTTATAAATCTATAATTTTTCAAGAATACTTTGATATGGAGCCCTATGCCAACCATATTAGATAAGATCAGATACCTCCATTTAATATTATTGTGGAAAGTTAAGCAATGACTTTCTGTGAGATATTTTCCATGACAGCTACAATATGTAATACTGTAGATGTCAAAAGCTGATGGATGACTGAAATAAGGTTGTTTTAGAAGCCTGCTTTTTTTGTGTGTGCACCGGAGGGATTAATCAGATTGGTTTTATCTCAGAAAACAAGATCCAATTAAATACATTCAACCTGTGGTCCTCCAAATTAGGATAGTGACTGCTTTAAAGTAAGGGAAACTTGGCACAATGACATTAGCCTTGTATCTCTACAACCCAAGATAGTTTATCTGAATTGTATTTTAAGAGAAAAAACTACATTTCAGAGCATTCCCCTTGTTTAAAGTTAAAGTTACCCATGATGTCTCCCGCCAGCACTGGCCTTCAGAGGAAGGTTTTGGTCTCTGTAGAGGTTGAATATTTAATTCTACAGAAGAAACAATACCTTGTCCAATGTTGCCAGCGTTCATAATATAGAGAGGAAAGCAGAGTAGGGATACAAGGTGAGTTTTTCCAAAGGATTGAGGGCTGGGCTGCTTCTATTTTCATTCAGTTCAATAGGAGCACTCTGGCTGAAGCTGAGAGCTTTTGAAAATCCCACTCTAAAGCTCTTTTACCGCCCCTTTCTGATGCTTGAGGTGTTTTAACTTAAAAGATTGTCTTCTTCTCTCTCTGTCCAATCCTGTCTACTCAGCAATTGAGCCAGTGGGGGGGAAAGGAAGTTGGTTGACTAAATAAAAATATCTCAGTGAGCACTAATAATTGAGATCTTACATGTATACCCTAGGGTATTAGCATTCCAGCCCCTCTGGGCCAATCCTGCATGAATTCTTCTCCAAAAGCATTATTCCATTTCCATATAGATTAATCCAGATCCTCTGCTTCAGCTGAGGAGCACATAGTGCGACATCAAAGAGGTGCAAAAGTGGCTATCAGACAACATTGTGTTTCCACAATCTAGGGCCAGCTTCATGCTGGCCATCCCTACCCCCCAGAGCAGCCTCTAAATTACTGACAGCCATTATGGCAGTGGAGGATTATTAGGGTGCAGAGAGGCCTTGACCACAACCTCTTCCCTGACCGTGCCCCTATGTCAGCTACAAGGATAAGCTGGAATATAAACCACTGGAACATCCTCCTACAAAGGGTAATACTCCTGTGGCTGGTTATTCAAGTTTCTGGGCTGTTATGCACAGCAAAGCCTCACAAAGCAGCCGGAACTGAATATGGAACATTGAGAGGAGGGTGTAGTTCGCCAAATTTGTCAATAATACCTTTTTTCTGGTACCATCGAATAGAACTGACTGATATAAATAATTGATCTCTTTTAATGCTCAGTTCAAAGGGGATGATGGGATATTATTGTTACTGTTATTCTGCCTCTGAAGAGGTAGTAGTACTATGTCATTAGAAGTACATGAATACAGAATGAATAAAAAAGATCCACAGAAAAGCAGCCCAGAAGCAAATGCAGTTTCAGTAAGAAATGGCAATAGCAAAATTTTTCTTTAGACAAAATGTTGGTATCATACAGCTGTATAATTTATATCACTGAGTGCCAAGCTATTCTTCATGTTGGAGCCATAAGGAGAAATGATATTTTATCCCTTGCCAATACTTCGCTGGATGAGGGAGTTCTCAAACAGTACTGTTACACCAAAGAAGCAGGAACCTACAAAAGATACTGTGTTAACTATGCCAACCTGCATTTAACTGTACATAAAATTTTGATAAATTTTGAATGTTGATAGGTATTATTATCAGAGGCACTTTTAGATGCTTGCCCCAAAAATATAACTAGATTATAAACCAGGGATCGGCAACCTTTGGCACGCAGCCCACCAGGGTAAGCACCCTGGCAGGCCGGGCCAGTTTGTTTACCGGCCATGTCCGCAGGTCCGGCCGATTGCGGCTCCCAGTGGCCGCGGTTTGCTGCTCCAGGCCCATGGGAGCTGCTAGAAGCGGCGCGGGCCGAGGGATGTGCTGGCCGCTGCTTCCCACAGCCCCCATTGGCCTGGAGAGGTGAACGGCGGCCAGTGGCAGCCAAGATCGGCGGAGCCCTGGCCTGCCCTGGCGAGTCACATGCCAAAGGTTGCTGATCTCTGTTACAAACCAATCACAGATAGGGGAAGGTTTTCCATATAACTAGATTCACTAAGAACAAATTTTGCCTAACAGGGAAGGTCCAAGCTATTGTTAAACCTTGCAAGTTCCAGATCTAAAATCAGCATCACTTAATTTAATCATCTCAAAATGCATTTAAACAAAACCTTTACCCTGTGAAATTCCTTGACCCCATCCACCTGTCTTTTAACCTGAATAAAGCAAGTGACCACAGTAGATTTGCTGGGTGAACTCCAAGCAATGGAAGAAAGACAAACATCTCTTCCAATTCTTTTAGTTCTGCAAGGTTCTGTTTAGCCCCCTGTTGATCCTGGTAGAGGTAATAAAGGCTGTGTGTTAATGAACCTTCTCTTTCCTCTGCTACAGCTCCAAGAGAGTTTCTGAGGAGCAGTCCAGGCACCTTGAGGGTCCCCTCTTGCAAGGTTTCACAGGTTCTATTCAGTCACCCCTCCTGCTCAGCCTGTGAAATTATTTGAACTGCAGTGTCTTCAGTCTACGTTTTTTTCATCAGACCCACTTCGTGCAATTGTTCAATTGCCCCAGTGTTTGAGATAGAGGCATGGGTAAAAGTGATCTGACTGAAGCGTAACCCAAATAAACTGGAGATGCTGCTGATCCGTCAATGTTTCTAAAGAGAGAGATGTTGTTTGCGCCTTGTGATGGAATAGGTATGTCCATCTCCTGCCAATGAGGATCACACATGGTGTTTCAAGAGCCCCATTTGCTCCCTGAATCCCAGACAACATTGGAGGTGAAAATCATGATCCATCTGTACATCTCCATACTCCATCTGTGTCTGGTTAAATGACTACAACCGTTTCTCACTAAACCAGATCTTTTCATAACTTGTTTGACTTCCAGACTGGATTACTGCAATGAGCTGTACATGAGTGTGTCTTTGAAGACTGTTGGGAAGAAATAGCTACTGTCAAATTTAGCTACCCACTTACTTAGAGGAGCTAGCCAGAGGGAACATATGTACCACAGCTATTCTCTGAAGTCTGCACTAGTTTCTAATATGCGACTAAAAGGGCTGATTTGATCTATGAAGCTCGATTAGCTTTGGATGCTGGCTACCAAAGAGACTTTTTCTTTATATGCATTCTTATATCAACTAAGCTTAACTGTGGCTCTTTTAGTCACGTTCTCTAGATTTGAAGGTATGGATAGGAGGGGCAAAATCTTCTCAAAAGAAGGCCTTCAGCTCTAGACTTCACTGTCTCCAAATTACCTCTAATATGGCTCAGTATGAATGAATGAATGAATAAATGAAATGTAAAAGACTTCCCATATTTCTCTCCTCACAGCGGCTGATCAATGCCTGCGTTCTCGTATCCGAACAAAATTTCCTCCCAGTGGACTTTGTGTATTTGCTGCAATTGATTAATAGCTTCTGGGCTACTGTTCATGTTTTCTAATCCCTACGGGTTCAAAAAACTCTAGTTTGGATAGATCTGTACTAGATGTTGTTATAATTAGAATTGTTCATTCTCATGCTCTGCCCATTTTTCCAAAGTGCCCACTGTAAGTATTTCTCCCCCTCCCACCCACAGCAGTAACTTGTATCATTTCATAATCTTTGTAGGTCATATAAAACTAACTACTGCATATTGGCTTATTGGCTCTAAAAGAACAAGAGTCTCTGAGAATACCAAATGTTATACAAATAGATATAAAAGGAAAACTGTATTATACCATAATATACTCAAGTCCAGATCTACAGCTGTCCGAAATCTTACTGCAGCTGTGGAGCTGACCCTATGTATATGAATGCTTATTTTTGCCTCTTTACAAATTAATAATATTTTTGTATAGTAACTAAAAGTTCTAAACAACAAACTTTCTCTGACATCCATCTAATCTTCACTATAAATCTGAATACCATAATAATAATTAATATCTTGAGCAACAGACTGATTGACTTGAACATATGTCAGGTTTTTTAGAATCTTAAGTGATAATCAGTTGACTGATCCTTTACTAAAGTCCCATGATATTATTAGTATATATTTTCTCCAAAGTTTATAGAAGGTTTGTTTGGTAATGTTAATCCTGTGTGTTTTCAGTAGGATAAGGTAGTTTAGATTTCACATTGTCATACTGACAATGATTTAGGACAAACTTTTTGCTCAGAGGCATTGTGTTCTGTACTCTTAAGTCAGTGTCAGAGACTTGGTCTTGTGGATCATTTCCCAGAATGCATAATAAAGAGTTAAACACTTGGAACACATGAAATAGTGGCTCTATACCCCAAATCAGTGTACATGATAGCAACCACATAAGCAATGTATGAATGAGGGCATTTGATAATCCCATTTTGAGCATCTGAAATGTAAACCTGAGTTTTTGTTCCAAACAGAAGCTAAATAGTAATGTTTATGCAGTACACCTCTACCTTGATATAATGCTGTCCTCAGGAGCCAAAAAATCTTACCACGTTATAGGTGAAACCGCCTTATATCTAATTTGCTTTGATCCACCAGAGTGCGCAGCTCCACCTCCTCCTGAAGCGCTGCTTTACCGCGTTATATCCGAATTCATGTTATATCAGGTAGTGTTATATTGAGGTAGAGGTGTATAAGGTATTGCATTTGCTTGTAAGTGTTGCAAAGGGGTATTCAAGAGGCTTCAAAAGACTATTCAAATGCTTTTGCCATTGATTATCCTTCAGAGAAATTTTAAGATTTCAAGTCCAAAGTGTGAAGCTTGCGGTATACACTTGCAAGTTTCTCAACTAAGAAGTTGTACAAAAAAGGAAGATTATTTAGTGAGGCCACTGTCTGAGTGTTTCTTCTAATTAGTTTTTCCCCAGTTATGAAGTTTCTTCTTTTATTAACCACATTAAGTATCTATCTTATGGGTACATATAGAAATCCCTAGAAGGCTAATTATTAAATTTAATTAGGTGTTCTTCAAATTTCAGTAGTCTTATACCCTAGAAAAAGTATCCAACAGATCATAGTGCTTGAGCATCACATCTTTTAGTCAGCATTTTTCTGTCCTGAAGGAAAACCTGGTATCCTGTATATTGAAATAATGGTATTTATACCAATGCACATGTTAGGTAATAAAGCAAGTCCTCACTCACCTCTCCAACACCCGAGGTTGCTGCGGAGTTGGAATATGGGCCCACAATTCTGTCAGAGACCAGACACAAATGCGTTGATCAACGGGCACACACTACCCCAAAAGCTTTAGAATAAGTGTGGCCCCTTTATTAGGGGTGGGCATCAATATTTATACACAGAAGTAAACAAAGTGATTAACAAAAGATAATGGTCATGCATAATCAATCAAGATTTTACAGGAAGAGCAAGTTTAACAAGTAAATGCATAGAGATAAAGGCTAATGGCTACTTGAGGAAGGGGGTGTCATGAGTAGTTTGCAGGTCAGTGCTTTGTTCAAAAAAGGTTCAGAAAGGATTATGCAGAGACGGCCAGTCTGGGTGTTTTTTGGCTCCAAAGTTCACCAAAAGTTTAGACCCAACATTCCTCCATTTGTAGCTTTGAGATAACTATTAATCAAAAAGCTACACCCTATTTCAAGATCTCAAAGGCCGCTTGGCAATTTCAGCCTGGGCCAATTCGAAGAGAGTAAGGCTTTTAGCTGAAGTGGGAAAAGAATAAACTGACTTACATGAGTTTATGAGGGAGGGGACACACTGAATACAGCAACACAGTATTATAAGGACTACCATGGCCCCAACAACACCCACCAAGAGGTTTTTAACCCACCCAAATCCGGGCAGCCAATTCCATAAGGCTCCCCACCAATCATAAGGTGGCTGGCCAGAGGAGTAGTTTTTAGCCATTTCCCTTAGGTGTTTGGTACGTTGAAAAGTGTCAGAGTAGGTGTCATTTACAAAAACACAGCATTCTTCATTTATGAGGGCGCAAGTTCCTCCCTGGGCTGCTAACATCATATCTAAAGCCATTCTGTTTTGCAAAGCCAACTGGCGCAGCTGGGACATTTCCCCGGCCTGGTTTTCAAATAGGGTTGCAGTTTCATTGGTCAAAGATTCTAATAGTCCCTGTAGACGGATGATAGCACCCTTCAAGCTAGTGTGACCAGCCCACCGCTGCCAGGACAAACCATCACGGAGATTAATATCTCTGTCAGTTTCACGGATGTTACGAACGTGGGGAAAATGAGGGGGGGTGAGGGAGATCCGAGAAGGCGGTGCTAGCCATGCCAAATAACATGACCCTGCCCAATCAGGGGAGAGGAAATAATAAGCCTTGGGCCCGCACACCCAGTATGTTCCATATAATGCGTTTTGGGTATTCCATTTCTCAAAGTAGGAGGTAACCCACCGCCCGTTGTACCACTGTTCCCCTGGTAACGCAGAGGGGTCGTTGTGTGAACTGCAGAGGCACAATTTGGTAGTGTTGTCCTCAAAGGGCAGTGTAGTACTGCTTGAGCAGTTGTAGAAGGCAATTGTGTATCCTTTAACAATTAGTTGGACACCCTCGAGCTCTGAGCAGGGCTTTTTAAAAACTGACTCTGAAAACCTGCCCCTCCATGAAAAAGTTGAAAAGGTTGGATCGGGGTGAGGGATCCACATATGGGATAAGTGGGATGCGCAAGGCTTGAAGCCAAGATTTTTACTAAAGGCGGTGCCATTAAAATATATGTTGCATTTACTTGTTCCCACAAAAGTTGACCCTTTTTCTTTAACAAAACACAGTGATCCTGTTTGATTGGTTACCCTGAGATATTTGTTAATTGGCACTTCTGTTTTGTCCCATGTAAGATTGGGTTGGACTGGATCTTTTATTCTAGTCGGTGGCATCCAAGTCATATTAGCAGTGGTTAGGGGAATGGGTGTGAAGGGGAGTCCCTGTGCTGCATTTACTGGAAATTGAGTACATACCCAGCAATCACTTCTATTTCCTAAAATACGAGTTTTAACCTCATGGGAATATCTAATAAAAGCATTATCTTCATAAGCAGAAAATAAACTGAAAAAGCATAAAAAACATACAGTTGTCAAAATAAAGGGTCCTCTCATTTTTTTCGAGTTAATTTAAGTCTAATGTCTGAGAGAGGTAAGCTGGTCCACTGGTCGAAGGCAGTGTCCTCAGTGGTGACAAGAGCTGCTGGTCCGTCACTGTGGTCCACTACGGCTGGCTTGACGTGGGAGTGGTGGATCCAAGATTTGCGTCCTTCCAGGAACACTGCAGTCTGGGTTGTCAAAAGAACCTGGTGGGGTCCAGTAAACCTTGGCTGGAGGGTGTCGTCACGAACGAACTTTTTGGCCCAGACGAAGTCCCCTGGTTGGAACGGGTGGATTTGTTCCTCCAGCGGCACGGTCTGGGAAAACTGCGAGGCTTTCCAAAGGGTATGGAGGCGAGCCTGTAGGGAGAGAAACTGACACGCAGTCATATGATCCCCTCCCAATAGTGAAACATCAGCACGTGGTAGCGCCCCGCCTTTGAAAGGGGGGTGTCCATAGAGCAGTTCAAAGGGGGATAATCCCAATGCGCGGGTTGGGCGAGTACGAAGGTGAAACAGGACCAAGGGAAGTACCTGAGGCCACTTTAATCCTGTTTCCTGACAGTATTTAGCCAATGTAAACTTAAGTTCCCTATTCATACGCTCAACTTTCCCGCTAGACTGGGGGTGGTAGGGTGTATGAAAGGAGTGTGAAATGCCCAGTCCTTGTTCTAAATGGCCAAGGACATGACCAGTAAAGTGAGGTCCGCGATCTGAGTCGAGCACAAGAGGGATGCCAAAACGGGGTACAATATCTCTAAGGAGAATCTTCGCCACTGTGGCAGCAGTACAATTAGCAGTAGGAAAAGCTTCGACCCAGGAAGTCAGAGGGCAAACCAAAACAAGGAGGTGCTTTTTTCCAAAAGCCTTTGGCATATCTGCAAAATCAATTTGAAGATGTTGAAATGGAGCAGCAGGCGGAGGTCTTCCACCCTTAATTTTGTTAAGAGGTGGAGAAGGTCCATTACGCTGACATGTGCTGCATGCTTTCACTATTGATAGGCAATAGGGTTGAATGCCTGGAGCATACCAAAAGCGAGCGATAGTGTCCACGAGGGCGTGCGTGCCGTAGTGACCCCCTTTATCATGGTGCCAGCGAACTGCCACAGGGTATGTGGAGCGAGGGAGGCAGGCTCGGCCATCTGGCATAAGCCAGGTCCCTTTGACCAGAGTGGCCCCGAGGCTTTCCCATGATTTTAGTTCAGCAGCGGGTACTGGTACAGGGTGCGGTGGAGTAAAGGAGGAGGTTGCAATAGCCAATGTGGGCATGGCTAAAGGTAAGGTGGCAGCCTTCTTGGCGGAGGCGTCAGCCAGGGCATTCCCACGGGTAACGGGGCTGCTATCTTTAGTATGGGCCCGGCAGTGAACTACAGCCAGGACGGAGGGTTTTTGGAGGGCGTCCAAAAGCTTGTGGATGAGGGGGAGGTGCTGAATGGGTTTACCGGCAGCTGTCTGGAAACCTCGAAACTTCCAGAGGTGGATATGACAATGCACAACTCCAAAAGCATATTTGCTATCAGTAAAAATGGTAACGGTCTTACCAGCGGCCAACTGGCAAGCTCGGGCCAGGGCATAGAGTTCAGCGGCTTGGGCTCCCCAGTTGCCTGGCAGTGAGGCGGCCTCTTGAATGTCCCATTCAGAGGTGACAGCATAACCAGTGAAACGCTTGCCATCAACATAGAAGGAGCTTCCGTCCGAGAAGAGGATGCAATCGGGGTTGTCCAGTGGCACGTCAAACAGGTTGTCTCTTATCTGTAAGATGCTGGAAACTACTTCCACACAGTCGTGCTGGTCCTGGGGGACTGGCAGGTCAGGAAGCAAGGTAGCTGGATTAAGGGGTCCACACCTTTCAAAAATTAGGTTAGTGTCTTCTAAGAGTTCGGCCTCTAGCTGTTGCTGACGATGGGCCGAAAAGACTTGGGTTGTGCCCCTACGCAGAAGGGCTGACAAGGCATGAGAGGTCCAAACCGTGGTAAAATGACCCAGGGTTAGGCTCTTTGCCTTTGTGATCAGCAGGGCAGCTGCTGCCAGAGTCCGGGTGCAGGATGGGGTTCCCTGAGCGACAGGGTCGATTTGCTGAGAGTAAAAAGCAAGCGGGAAATGGTGGGGCCCGCTCAGCTGGGTAAGGACACCACTAGCAATTCCGCCTCTCTCGTGGACAAAAAGGTGAAAGGGTTTGCTGTAATTGGGGGGGCGGAGAGACATGGAGGAGGCCACACTGTCCTTGAGTAACTGAAAGGCTTGAATAGTGTCCGGGGACCACTGCAAAGGGTCAGGAGCAAGGTTAGCAGTGAGTCGGTGGAGCGGTTTGCTTAACTCCCCGCAGGACGGCAACCAGGGGCGACAGAAGCCAATTAATCCTAAGAAACCTCGAAGTTGTTTCTTGGTGTTCGGTAGAGGGCAGTTTTGAATAGTCTTTATGCGGGCTGGGTCCATCTGTCTTCCTTCTGGGGTTAACAGGAAGCCCAGATATCGGACCTTCTGTGAGACCCACTGAATCTTTTTAGGGTCTACCTTGTGGCCTCTGGTGTGTAGGTATAATAAAAGTGCCTTACCATCGATGCGGAGGGCAGCTTCTTCGCGATTACCTAATAGGATGTCATCTACGTATAGGACCAATGTGGATCCCTGCGGACTGGTGAAACCTTCCAAGTCGTGGCGGAGGCACTGGCTGAAAATCGTGGGGCTGTCTCTGTAGCCTTGAGGAAGTCGTTGCCAGACATAACTTTGTCCCTCCCAGGTGAAACCAAAGAGATACTGAGAGTCTGGGTGCACAGGAATGCTGAAAAAAGCTGATTTTAAGTCAATAACAGTGAACCACTCAGCATCCCAGGGGATTTGGCTGATGATAGTAGCTGGGTCAGGAACTACTGCATGAAGAGGGACCACATACTGATTAACAACTCGTAGATCCTGTACAAAGCGCCAACGAACAGGGTCTCCGTCCTTTTTAGGAGGCTTTTTGACAGGCAGTATAGGGGTGTTACAGGGAGTGCGCTGAGGGCGGACTAGCTTTGTGCAATGAATCCCTCAATAATGGGGCGGATGCCCTCCCGGGCTTCCAGCGACAGGGGGTATTGAGGGACTGACGGGGGGGTTAAGGAAGGCTTTACCTGAATCCTTACGGGCTCTGCCGAAAGGAGCAGGCCAACATCAGTGTCAGAAATTCCCCAGAGGGTTGAAGGCAAGTCAGTGAGGTCAGGGGAGAGAGAGGGGGGTGTTTCCCAATTACCCTGAGTAGGGGCCGAATCTCCTAACACTGTCATCAATAATCCTACCCCTTCAGGAGTGCAGGTTAAAGTAGCCTCAAGCTTACAGAGTAAATCCCGGCCCATCAAAGGGATCGGACAAGCTGGGGAAAAAAGAAAACGGTGAGAAAAACATTTATCAGCATAAATAACATTCAAAGGCAAAGTGAGTCCCAGAGACTGTGGGTTGCCCTCCACCCCAGTCGCAGTTTTAACCTCAGAGGATAGCCAGGGAGAGGGGGCATGATTTAAAAGAGAGAAAGTAGCCCCAGTATCAATGAGGAAAGAGACAGGCAGTCCCTGGACTGAAAGGGTTAAACGAGGCTCTTCGCTGGGAGGAGAGAAAGTGAGAAAGGAGCCGGCTAAAGACATTAAGGAAATAAGACCATCACATTGTTTGCCTTCGCCCCCGGGGTACCGTCATTGAGGAGGCTGAGTTTGCTGCGGCTGCTGCTGTTTTCCATAGTTGATCCAGGCCTGGGGGATGGGCTGAGCTGGTGGTGCAGGGGTGTATTCCTCACTTGTGTAAGCATCTGCGGATGCAGCCAGACCTTCTGGGCGTCCCCAGGGGCATTCACGTTTAAAGTGACCAGGCTGTCCGCACTGAAAACAATTTCCTGATGGCTGGGGTCGCCAGGACCCTCTTCCCCGGGCACCCTGGAATCCCCTGCCACGGCCACGGCCTTTGCCTCGAACACCACCGTGAAAAGCTAAAGCCATCAGCTTATATTCTTCCTTTTTCTCTTTCTTTTTACTACTTTCCCTTTCTTTCTCCCAGGCAAAATCAGCTACTTCCAACACTGAAGTGACTGACTCACCTCCCCAACCAGGGCGAAACTTTAAGAAGTAATCCCTTACAGGGGGCACCGACTGATTCACAAAAAATGAAATAAGAGTAGGGTGGTCTGCTTCTCTCTCAGGATCCATCTGAGTGAACATTCGGGCCCCCTCCAATAGCCTCGACCAGAACTTTCTGGGCGGCTCATCAGATTCCTGCCGAATCTGCATGAACTTAGCCTGATTAGGCGAGCGGCGAGCCATTTCCTTGAGTCTCTCTAACAATCGCTCTCTATCTGTTCGCAGCTGAGTCAGCCTTAGCTGAGTCCAGTCTAGGGGATTCCAGCCAGCGGCCAGATCCCGCCTATCCATCCAAGTAACATTAGCTGCATTGCTATCTCCCCATGTCCTTTCTGCCATCCACAATCTACTACGTTCTTCTCCAGTCAAAACTCTACTTAACAACTGATCCACATCCGTATAAGTAGGATTATAACTTAAAAACAATCTTTCTAGAAGTTCTATGATCTTTCGGGGATTTTCCCCAAAAGACCCTGACAACTGTCCCCACTCTTTCAAATCCCATTCTAGCCATCCTTTATATTCCACAATACTAGCATGTTGCAATTGTCCATCATTGCTCATATAAGGTTGATCGTGCACCTGTAAAGGCATCTCTATAACCATACTTTTATTATTCGCAAGAGATTTGACAGAGACATCCTCTAGGCTATCCTCAGGGGGGGGGCATGCACCCTGCTGTACCTGCTTGGACCTAAGCCTAGTAACTACTCCTCCCGAGGTTGGCCCCTCCAATTCCTCCTCATCCTTCTGCACAAATTCCAATCTGGGATCCTGCAGATTCCCCTCTGCTACAAGGAGAGAGTTCCCCTGCGGAGGAGGAATAGGGGCAGGTGCAGAGGGGACCAGCTGACGAGTCAAAACACGCCGTGGTCTACACCCTTCATCGAAATAACCTGGAGGGGGTTCACTCTCGGGAGAGTACCTGACTGCCATAATTTTTAAAGATTTCCACAGCTCTGCTGCTGTGTCCCAACAAAACCAGTAACATAACTGTCTCGGATGGTCTTTTTCGATCTGGCTCTTTACTCCTCTTAAGGCAGCCTGCTCGAAAGAGCCATACGAAGGCCACCTCATCTCCGAGTCGGCCAATACCGCGGTATACCCAGTCCAATTCCTTACACATAGTGTGTACAACTTCTTCCTAGACATTCCTGTCTGTACTGGGAGTTTCCCTTCATTCCATAACTTATTTACAATCCCCAACGGACTCTCAAGAGGCACGCTAGTCCCTTGACCCATGGTGTCTGACAGGAGCCCTCCAACTGGCGTTTACCCTGCTGTCCAATACACGACCTCTCAATATTGAATTGGCTAGGAGAAATCTCCTGTGGCGCCTTGCCAATTCATATATGAGTGGTCTGACCACTGGACAGAGGTACCGCACCAGAAGGAATCCCGGACGAGCCCCCAAATTGTTAGGTAATAAAGCAAGTCCTCACTCACCTCTCCAACACCCGAGGTTGCTGCGGAGTTGGAATATGGGCCCACAATTCTGTCAGAGACCAGACACAAATGCGTTGATCAACGGGCACACACTACCCCAAAAGCTTTAGAATAAGTGTGGCCCCTTTATTAGGGGTGGGCATCAATATTTATACACAGAAGTAAACAAAGTGATTAACAAAAGATAATGGTCATGCATAATCAATCAAGATTTTACAGGAAGAGCAAGTTTAACAAGTAAATGCATAGAGATAAAGGCTAATGGCTACTTGAGGAAGGGGGTGTCATGAGTAGTTTGCAGGTCAGTGCTTTGTTCAAAAAAGGTTCAGAAAGGATTATGCAGAGACGGCCAGTCTGGGTGTTTTTTGGCTCCAAAGTTCACCAAAAGTTTAGACCCAACACACACAATTGCCTATTTACCGAGAAGTGCCTTGGATAAGATGCTGTCTGACCTCCTGAGGGAGAAAAGTATCTTCACCACAAATCAGGTTAGAAAGAATAAAAGGGGAGCAATATGTTACTTCAGTGCTTTTAAGTGGAGGGTTAATTTGAGTTTCTGTAAAATGGTACCAGTGTCAAACATATCAAACTACAGTTGCCTAGTTCCAGATTTTCCAGCTGGGAAAGTCAGTACCTCCTTTTGTTTTCTGTCTTCGGAGCTTCCACAAGCCGATTCTCAGTCTCTTGCCATATAAATTGCTGCATATTCTTTCCAGGAGTTTTGGGGGGAGTTTTTTTATACTAAATAGATAGAAATACTGGGAGGACTTGTACTGTACAAGAACTTTTTTTTTTGTTTAATCAAGTTGATTAAGCCAAGCAGAAAGAATGAGAAACGATGCCATTGCTAAAGCTCTTGACTCAAGGTACATAATTAAAGAGCCTCCCACTGAGTGGGTAGATATGGGTATCAACTCTGACTTTGTCATATCTTCACAAACAAAATATAATTCCACAGGCTAAGATTTCTTCAAGGCCTTGGAGAAGAATGGAGGTGTGCATTCAATTGGGATAAAGCAGGATTTATCTTCAAAAAGAGCAATTTTATGTTATTTATTGTGGATTGTGATGACCTGAATGACTGGAGAATCTGTGATTGTTGTTGCAAGTCGTTCAGTGGTTAGAGAAAATAGAAGAAATAACAAAAGACACATTTACCTTGTGCCATTCTTTAAGGAGAATGTCTCTGATGTGAATCTATTTAAAAAAAAGAAAGAATGCAACTGGAGAACAGTAACTGTTCGATGGCAGTTATAAAAGTGATGTCTGCAATTAAATTTCTCCAGTATGACAAAAAGATCAATCCAAAGAACTCTTTCAAAGACCCTTTTCTCAAACTACTTCTAGGAGAAATTGCTTTTATTCATTTGTATTATGTGATTATTAATGCTTAATATTCACCTATTATCATTATTTGTGTTCCCTAAGGAACATAGACTGATTAGTAATAATTAGTACTAGGGCTAGAGGTAAATTGTTTTCTAAGAATTTTTACCATATTCTATTGTCCAAGATAATTAATGATATTGTTATTATTTGTATTATAGTAGTACTTAAGAGATCCAGTCCTAGACCATTTTGAAATGCATTTGTACAGTGTCTAACACAAACATTTTCCCTGCCCTAAAGAGTTTGCAATGTTAGAATATTAGCTGGTGAGATTTACAGTCTTCTGGATATATATATTTTTAGGAGTTGTTATTATAACACAGGCTTTCAAACTAGAACAGGGCAGTTTCCCTGTTCAAGGCAGTGATAGGACAAATGAAATATTTGAGGCACTAAAAGCTCCTGAAAAGCCATCGGAAATTGCCATTTGAAAGGCCCCTTATACTGCGTTGAACTTCATCTGATCTCTATTCTTCAAACTATACATTTTGTTCTTCAGTGATCTGTGTAATTTTTTTAAGTTTTCAAAACAATTATGTAATTGTATTGTATTAGGAGCTTATGTGGGTGAATACTCTTTTCCCCCCCACAGAACTCAGAAAATATTGTAATTACTTTGCTATCATTTTGAGTTTTTTTAAATATTCTTCCATTGCAATTATGGGTATAGGTCAGCATGAATGGGAGAGTATATTTTTAAAGCATAGGACTGGTTTTATTTTCAAATTTACACAATGATTTTTAGGCATATGAGAGAGCTGTTTATGTCCTTGCTATGATGATGATGTCAGCATAGAATGGAATTTTTTCAAGTTGAGCTTCTGTTTCCGGAAAGCGGCAGTTGTTGGAGGGGGAAAAAATAAAATCTAAGTCCAATTGCTTTGGTAAAAAGATTTTTGATTTGTGTCATTTATTAATGAGTATTATTCTAATGTAGGCCTTAGCTGCCTTGCACAAAGCTCATAGGGAGACTGTCCTGTTGTGATTTATTTCAAAATATTTCTGTCTAATCATAGATTTGTAGGACTGGAAGGAACCTCAAGAGGTCATTTAGTCCATCTTCCTATGCTGAGATAGTATTAAGTATGCCTAGACCATCCCTGACCGGCGTTTGTCTAACCTGTTCTTAAAAACCACCAGTGACAGTTATTCCACAATCTCTTTTGATAGCTTGTTCTAATGCTTAACTCTTCTTAGAATTTGCACATTGTTCCTGATAGTCAGCCTAAAACTCTCTCACTGCAAACTAAACTAGTTACTTCTTGTCCTGCCCTCAGTAGACATGGAAAACAGTTGATCACCCGTCTTTAATTATAACAATCTTTCACGTATCTGAAGACTGTTTATCATGTTCCCCTCTCAGTTTTTTCTTCTATAGACTAAACATGCTCAGTTCTTTCAACCTTTCCTTGTAGGTCATGTTTTCTAAACCTCTTATCAAGCTCTCCTCTGGACCTCTCCAGTAATGTCATTGAGCATATAAAAAGGAAATTTTCATTTGGGTATCTGGTCCTTGACAGCTCTTGCTCTTAATCAAGGGCAGAGCAGTGCATTATATGTGATGAATATTACACTTATCTTAGAAGCTACATATTTCAAAATGAGAAGTCATGAACTTTGGAGTGGAAAGTAAAGTTATTATTTGGAATTAGCTTCCTCCAGATGTCAACTAAGTCTTGTTCTCTGAGACAAGAATTGAAGGTTTTAGATGTTTTTGTTTATCTGGAAATATGAATGGAGGAGAGACTTCTAACACAGCATTAAACATCCCCGCAGAAAGAAGAGAGTCTGTAACCATGAATCTCGATAAATATAACAGTAGTAGTATATCCAAGGGGCCTCATCCAAATAGCACTTTTTTTTCTGCATAACATTTTAATTGAGAAACACTTGCAATTGTACAGCCCAAGAACCACACTCTGGATTGGAGATCTAAAAATTCCTCTTTAGTATGATTGTGGTTAGTGAAGACTATTGAAGTACTGCTCCATTCCCGGCTTACAATTTAGCATCTCCCTTAAAGTAGGGGCACATGATCTTAAATCTTCCCTTCACAGTACTTTGTCCCATAAATAACTCTTATCTCCTCAGATGAGCTGCTTTTTCCCCTACTAGTCACTTAATTCCTGTGTTGAAATTTGCATGTGTCACATCTCTTGGATGACAGAGTTGAAATCAAGTACATTGACCCTGCTGTTTTAAAGGGGGTATTTAAGACAAGCTGAAGGAGGGTGGGTTGCTGTTCATTCTTCCCCTCTCCTAAAGAATATACTGCTAACTGATGCTAGGGGTAAATACTTCTAGCACACAAATACATTTACATATCAGTACTACATAGAAGAGGAGACCTACAAGAGGTTGCACAACACTCAGCTAACCAGCCCACCCTTCCTTTGTCCCAGCTTAGCTCTATGATTTCCCCACATGTCAGGCTTGCACTCTTATAGTGACTATTTTCCCAGCATGCCTTTCTGGGTGTGGCCCTTTAAACTGGGCAGAGTCAAGCAGCTGCAGCTCTAAAGTAGTCATTTTGCATTTGACTGCTGCTTGTTGCACTTCCGATTCCTCTAGCTGTAAGTGTCTTGATTCCTTCTAGAGCATGTTTGTTTTTAGATTTCCTGTTCATTTTTCTCTTTCAAACAGGCTAAGCTTTGAAGTTTTTCAAGGTTCAATGAAAAAGTACTATTGTCCAAAAGGCTAACCTTTGCGGCCATAGAGTAGCCTAGACTAAACTATAAAATAGGCTTTTCTATGGAGAGACAGCTGAATCACATTTGTAATTATTGTGCAAGGTAAAAGTTTAGAGCTATGTGATCTAGTCAATCCATAGCAGAACTCCCATTGATGGGACTGTGATGATAGATAAAAAGAGTAACAAATATAAGAGTAATGATATGTTTCTGCCCATTCTCTGTATCCTTCCCTATTCCCTGCGTTTGTGTATTGTCTCACTGCAGGGAAGCAAACTAGTAATTCCACTGCTCATCTGTGGACTTCACACCTACTTTTACTGTTCATATAAGCAATTAAGTGGTTAGAAAGAGAAACTCATACTTCTATCAGTATTTTAAGCAGTCAGCAGACAATACTGCCTCTGTGTCCAGCCTCTTCATATTTGGGAGATTTTTTTCAAACCTTTTTTGAAATGTGGGTCAGATCCAGTCTGCAAGCCGTGCATGGGACATTGCTGAGATAGATGTATCTTTTTAAAAAGGTTAATTCTGGAGTTTGTGATGGCAGTCAGAATCCAGGAGTCTATAATGTCAATACCTTGCTTTGTCCCTGTATACACCAGTATCTTCTTTCAATCATTTTCCCTTCTGAGGCATTTCTAAGCTTGACCTAATCACTAGAAACAACAGTAAAGCTACTTCTTTTACAGCTGCTGTGTATTAGAGCCTCATAGTTAAATATAAACTGCATTGTAACCTTATTGATGAACTAGAGGAGGCAAATATTAATGTGAACTCTATGAAATCTGTGGCAAAATGACAATAATACATTTTCTCTTACCAGATAAAATCAAGCCTGGAGAAACACACTTACAGTATTGGAAATAGTGGAAAAAATACAAACATTGTATTATAAAGATGCCACAATTATATTTTGCAGCTCCTTCCTACATCAGTATTTCCATATAATAACTTAAAGTACCAGATGCTAGAGTATTTTTTGTAATAGTGCCTTCTAACCTGGAATGAGCACCAGCATTTTGATACCAAGTATGTTCAAATAGCAACAAGTTTCTCACCAAAGCATTTTTTCCCCACTGGGTTATGTCCAGCCATTACCTAAGAGATTTCACCCAAATAAATCACATTACAAAATAAGGTATTTGGTTAAGAAAGGAAAGATGGTCCAGGGAGTCAAGTAGCAATTGTTTGATGGAAAGGGAAACAATCTGAAGACTTGATTATAACTGGTATTTGTTAAGGGCTTATGTTGATTGAGGTTCTTTTTTGTATTTAGTAATTTTGTATGTGATTTTAAGTAATGGCAGATTGCCTACATTTAAGCTTTGGATAGACACTTATTTTGTTTTAGATACTGAAATAAAGCCAATGTTTGGGGTGCTACTATCAAAACCAACATGTATAGCTGTGTGTGTCAAGGACTATGTATGTTATGTATTTGTACAATACATTTGGAGCACCACTCCGTTAAATAGGCTGCATTTTAACATATTGTCTGGAAATGTGTGGATTTCAAAAAGGTTGGAGATTTGGCTAAGAAATTAGGGCTTTGTCTACAGTACAAACTTTCACATATTTAGGATGTTAGTGAACTATCCTGCTACCTGCCATGCTGCTGCTCATGATTTAGGTGTTTTCAGGGACCAGGGCAAATTGTGTTCAGCATTATTAAACCTGAGAGTTTAATGTGTTAGTTGAGACAATACTGAATGACTTGTTTTTGTCTACACCAACCAACTGCTCAGTATGGTCAATATCGGTTCATCTAATTTGATTGTTCACAATTTTGTTCAACCATGGTAAATTTTGTAGTAACTGAACTTCTATATTGAGCAACACCTTGACTGATAAAGCACTTTACCACTTGCTTAACTTTAAGCATGTGAGTTGTCTCATCAATCAGAGACCAAGCCCAAGAGCCAAATAAACGTGCAACATTTAAAATGAGCACAACTGCTACATCCTTCTATAGGCAGGTGTGATGCATGACCAGAAAGGCTTAAGCATCCTGCAGGATGAATGACTCAAATGCAACCCTTAAAGACATATGGGGAGATAATGTTTGTGTTTTTGTGTATTTACATATATATTGGTAGTGGTCAACAATGTAATCAAACAGTCCCTGTCTGTGCTATATTCTGTTAATTCAGAGCTCAAAGGGACATAAATGTACTGTAAACATAGGCTATCGCTGTATTCATTTCTCTTTGAAATGTAGAGCAAATCATCTGCGAATGCTGGAAAAACAGGAATTTGCCTTATGTTAATCTGTGTGAATAATTACTGGGTATTTGTGATAAATGAAAGGGGGACAACAGCTGATTAAACAACATGTGCATAAACCTCTTAAGACACAAAAATCCTATTCTGTTCTTAAAAAAGGTAAATTTTATTAATGAAAAAAATACTTCTGGGAACTCAGGCTATTGCTAGATTTTAAAAGAGCAACTACAACAATTAAGCACCAAAATTAGCTTTCTTGAGGTCCAGCTTAAAGGTAACAAGCAAAACAAAAGTACCTGTGGTTAGCACAGAGGAATCCAAAAGCCAGAATGAAATAAAAGGGATAAACCTAATTGCGTCTTCCTAGACATTTCCTGATCTACTTACATATCTGGGTTTTTAAATGAGTAGTTTCTAGGTATGATACCGATAATTTTTCATACTTGGCCCAAGCTTCTTACAGCATGGCTGCAGTCCTGTCCACCAATCTCCAGGAGAACAACAGACAGACAGACAAAAGGGGAGTCTTTTCCCAATTTTAAAAAATTCTAGGCTTCCCCTTGGTTCTTTTGGCCAGGTGCCCACTCACTTCCTTTTACCTATGCATAGCAGTAAGACTTTTTAACCCTTTCCAGGTAAAGCAATTAGAGTACAGCTACTAAGAGGGATTTTATAGCTATTGGCTGGCTGGGTGTCCATAAAAAGGAGTTCTCCCCATGCCCATTTCATTTATCACAGAAATGCTTAGGAAGTGAGGGCCTATTGTTGGCCTAGGGACTCAAACCTGTCAAAGAAGGCCTAAATTGTATAAAATATGTTTGGGTTCCAATCCTTTTTATCTCAGATCTGCTTAAGCTTCATCAGGGAAAGTTTGAGTCACAAGATTGAGATCCCAGTTCTAAGTTGGAACACCCTGACTATGATATTGGACATTGGACTATAACCTATGGACTAAATTCTAAAAGAACTCTTTGCAACTACAAAGCTCACCATCTGTGCTATGAATCTGAACCTCAATAATTGAACTCATGCCTGTATATATATTGATCTTTTAACCATACTCTTTTCTTTTTTAATAAATTTTAGTTTAGTTATTAAGAATTGGCTGTATGCATGTATTTGGGTAAAGATCTGGAATATTCATTAACCTGGGAGGTAATGTGTCCGATCCTTTGGGATTGGTAGAACTTTTTTATATGATGAATAAGATTTTCATTAATCCTTATCATATCTGACTTGGGTATCTGGATGGAGGCCTGAGGCTGGGTTACTTTAAGAGAATTGTGTTGTTGGCTTCTGGGCAACCAGTGAGGTAATAAAGAAGCTGTTTTATGCTGGGTTGGTAAATCTAAATATTGGAATCCACCTACTTTGGTGATTGTCTGCCCCATTCTTTGCAGTTCACCCTAACTGAGTGACCTCAGCTGGCTCCGGTCACAGCAGGAGTCAGTTTTTATTTTCTTGCCCCTTTTCTTAATTAAATTCTGGTGGAGGACACTGTGATGACTTTGCAATTAAAGTAAGTGTTTGAAAACTATTGGAGACTTGCCTGTTCTTATCTTTAAAATTGCCAGTTAAGTATGTTGGTTGAATATCCTTACATGATGTGTATTAGCTGATTTATAATACTGCTGTTCAGTTATTGTCTTTTGTAGGTGAGGAAATATCTTTGCCCTTGAATCCAAATCCATTATTCTTCTAGAACCTGATCCAAAGCCCACTGAAGATTCCACTGACTTCAGTGGACTTTGGATCAGGCTTCTAATGCCTATTGGTCAATGCTCTCTGGAACCTGACTAGTGGAACATGCCTCTGGTTAGGAACCAGAACCTTTTCTTATCAGCAAGATATTTCCTTTAACAATTTCCTGTGGAGTTTTAGTCTCATCTCAACCTTGGACTCCTGTGAAATTTTCCATTTTGTTTAGTGTTTCTTTTATTGGTATTGATTCCATGCGTGGATTAAGAATCTTTGTTTTCTTGGCATTGTTTCTTATACTTTTCCACTTTCCCACTGAAGAAGTTATTCATTTAATTACAGAGTTTGTTTTTAAAAGTTAAATGCTAGATTCTTGTGGTTTTTGGTTTTCTTACTGATACAACAAATTCAAATGCACATTTCACAGAATCATAGAATATCAGGGTTGGAAGGGACCTCAGGTGGTCACCTAGTCCAATCCCCTGCTCAAAGCAAGACAAACAACAACTAAATCATCCCAGCCAGGGCTTTGTCAAGCCTGACCTTAAAAACCTCTAAGGAAGGAGATTCCACCACCTCTCTAGGTAACCCATTCCAGTGCTTCACCACTCTGAGTGAAAAATTTTTTCCTAATATCCAGCCTAAACCTCCCCCACTGCAACTTGAGACCATTACTCTTTGTTCTGTCATCTGGTACCACTGAGAACAGTCTAGATTCATCCTCTTTAGACCCCTCTTTCAGGTAGCTGAAAGCAGCTATCAAATCCCCCCTCATCCTTCTCTTCTGCAGACTACACAATCCCAGTTCCCTCAGCCTCTCCTCATAAGTCATGTGCTCCACCCCCCTAATCATTTTTCTTTCCTCCGCTGGACTTTTTTCCAATTTTTCCACATCCTTCCTGTAGTGTGGGGCCCAAAACTGGATACAGTACTCCAGATGAGGCCTCACCAATGTCAAATAGAGGGAAAGGATCACATCCCTCAATCTGCTGGCAATTCTCCTACTTATATAGCCCAAAATGCCGTTAGCCTTCTTGGCAACAAGGGCACACTGTTGACTCATATCCAGCTTCTCGTCCACTGTAACCCCTAGGTCCTTTTCTGCAGAAATGCTTCCTAGCCATTCAGTCCCTAGTTTGTAACAGTGAACGGAATTCTTCTGTCCTAAGTGCAGGACTCTGCACTTGTCCTTGTAGAATCTCATCGGGTTTCTTTTGGCCCAATCCTCTAATTTGTCTAGGTCCCTCTGTATCCTATCCCTACCCTTCAGCATATCTACCACTCCTCCCAGTTTAGTGTCATCTGCAAACTTGCTGAGAGTGCAGTCCATGCCATCCTCCAGATCATTAATGAAGTTATTGAACAAAACCGACCCCAGGACCGACCTTTGGATCACTCTGCTTGAAACTGCCTGCCAACTAGACATGGAGCCGTTGATCGCTACCCCTTGAGCCCGACGATATAGCCAGCTTTCTATCCACCTTATAGTCCATTCATCTAGCCCATACTTTAACTTGCTGGCAAGAATACTGTGGGAGACTGTATCAAAAACTTTGCTAAAGTGAAGGAACAACACATCCACTGCTTTCCCCTCATCCTCAGACCTAGTTATCTCCCCATAGAAGGCAATTAGGTTAGTCAGGCATGACTTGCCCTTGGTGAGTCCATGCTGACTGTTCCTGATCACTTTCCTCTCCTCTAAGTGCTTCAGAATTGATTCCTTGAGGACCTGCTTCATGATTTTTCCAGGGACTGAGGTGAGGCTGACTGGCCTGTAGTTCTCCAGATCCTCCTCCTTCCCTTTTTTAAAGATGGGAACTACATTAGCCTTTTTCTAGTCATCCGGTACCTCCCCCGATCACCATGCTTTTTCAAAGATAATGGCCAATGGCTCTGCAATCACATCTGCCAGCTCCTTTAGCACCCTGGGAACTCCTTTAGCACCCTTTGTTTTCCTACAGGGATATTCAAGAGTTATAGATAAACATACATATAGATAAATGTAAATAATCCAATGTACAGTGCAAAAGGAAAAATGCTTTGCTAGACAAGTACAATATTTTTAAACATTAAAGTATTTCATAGCTCAAACATTTCTACAGGCAGAGGCTTCTTTCATAAAGCATAACTAAGTGTAAAGCTTCTGGATTAAATTCCTCTGTTACACCAGTGTAAATCCTTAAATCATTTTCTAGTAGTTAAATTAACACATCTAAATAAGATTTGCCAAATTTTAAGCTCAAGTAAACACTGGATTCAAAATTCGATTTAACATATTCCATTTAGGCACCTGAAACTACTTATTCCACCATCTCTCTTCATTCTCCCTTCCCCCGTTCTCTCATCTCATCTTTGTATCTGGGTTCCCCTCCTCATCCTCTTTCCTCCATTCTCTCAGGCCATGACTTCACCAGGAGGAAGTTTTTTTTTAACATAGGTTAACAGACATGTATTAAAATCCTAGTGAAGTCAAGACAACTGTAGTTTTAACACATCTTTACTGGATGAGGTAAATTCCAGTGAGGAGTCTAAGATTTACTTCAAGCAGCTAAGGGCTTGTCTACATTTAAAATGCTTCAGCAGTGCAGCTTTGCCACTTCAGTGAAGATAGTACCTACGCTGAAGGAGGGCTTCTCCCATTGGCATAGATAGTCCACCTCCCCGAAACGTGGTAGCTAGATCGATGAGAGAATTCTCCAACAAACCTAGTGCTGTCTACATTGGGTTTAGGTCAGTTTAACTGCATCACCCAGAGGGGTGGATTTTCCATACTTATAGTTACATGGTTATACCAACCTAATTTCCTAGTATACACCAGTCCTAATAAATGTTAAAAATGCACTTTGTTTTTTTGGAAGGCAAAGTCTGACTACAAGCTTTGTTGGTCAGGAGTGTGATGAGCTGTGATCTGAGACTAACTGACAGACATAGGGCATGTCTACACTACAAATTTAAGTCAATATACAGCCACTGCAGTAACTACTGCATTTTTTCATGTCCACACTGCCCTGTTGTGCACGTCCTCGCCAGGAGTGCTTGCACCGATTTAGGAAGGGCAGTGTGGGGGGATGACAGTAATGCCTCTCAGCTCCTGGTGGAGCCCCCAGCTCCCCTCCCGGCCCCCAGCTCCTCGCCCATCTGCCCACCTGGGCGGCAGCAGGACTCCTTGCAGGAAGCTGGGCTCCAGCTGGAGCTCCCCACCCATGCCAGGGAAACACCCCCTGCTGAGAGTCACATGGGGTTCACAGCAGGGAGCCTACCAGCCTTTCTTGTCAACTCCAGGGCAGAGCTGTGAAATTGACAAGAATGACAGCCAATAGCTGATGTAAGTGACCAAGTGTCTACAGGGACACTGCATCACCCTAACTACACTGACATAAGCCCTACACCTCTCATGGAGGTGGAGTATTATGTCGGTGTAGTAGGGCACTTACATCAGCGGGAGCAAGGCTGTAGTGTGTACACTGACATAATTAGGTCGATATAAGCTGCCTTCTGTCAACCTAACTCTAGTGTAGACTAGGCTATAGTGATACTGGCAAAACTGTGCTTTTGCTGATATAGCTTATTTTGCTGGGGTGTGCAGGAGGAGGAGGAGCTGGAATAAACTATGCTGGCAAAAACTCAGCTCTGCCAGTATAAACTGCATCCTCACTAGGAGCACTCTGCTGGTATAATACACCAGTTTAGTTACACGAACAACCTGCTCCTAATATGAATCTGACCTTAAAGAACACACAGTTCTCAGGGTCTTCTGATTAGAGTTTCTGTTCCTAGCCTAAGCAGTCACTGACCCACCTAATCAGCTTAGTTCCTTTGAACTGTAAACCGTTCAAGGCAGCACGTGTCTCTTTTCTTTGTTTGTACAGCACCCATACAATGGGGCTCCGATCTCAATGAAGGTGGTACCATACTATAACTATTTACTACTGGTTTTGCCAATTCAGTAGGGAGATGGAGTCTCACTGTAGGATACAAATATTTGTGTTTTACTGGAGCAAATCTAAGGGGAGTGTACATGCTAGCCTTTACAGGTTTATTAACTAACTTGAGTTAGTTGGAAATCAAATAACTCGAGACTTAAAAAGGCAAGTGTAGACAATGCTCTTGAAGCAAAGCCCATTGATATAGTGTCAATGGTAGGAAGGCTGGTCTGGAAACAAGCAGCAAAGGCAGCAACTGTTGAAATCAGGTAGAAGACCCTGCTGCTGAAGGTGGGAGGGATGACTGCTTTTCCAAGAGTCAGGTTAATGCATAGCAGTACAAAATTAATGGGAGTTCTACCCACTTACACTAGAGCTCAATTTATCCCTACCTCCAATGGGACTTCAGACATGAGGTAAGCAATTTCACTGTAGTGGGGTATGTCTACACTAGAAACACTAAGGCCTTGTCTACACTGGCAACTTTCTGTGCTGTAACTTCCAAGGTGTATACACTGCCAAGCCACTTAGTGCGCAGAAACTGTGCAGTTGTAGCACTCTAAAAAAATCACCCTGATGAGAGGTGTAGAGCTTTCTGCTACAGTGCTGTGGTGCCAGTGTAGACACCATGGCTATTACAGCACTGCAACTGGCCTCCAGGAGGTGTCCCACAATGCCTGTTCTCATCTCTCTGGTCATTGGTTTGAACTCTACTGCCCTGCCCTCAGGTGACCAACCGTTATCCCCACGCCATACATTTCTTTGCAAATTTGAAAGTCCCTTTCCTGTTTGCTAGCTGTTGCAGGCAGTAGTCAAGGTGGCCATTAATGGTAACTTTCCCATGCCACTGTGTCCCCCAGGATGGGGTGGATGGGGAGACCATTCTGCACATAGGCGAGCTGCACAGAGGCCAGGGCAGAAGCCACAGGCTTGGAGAAGATGACCTTCACTTGATTCCCTGCTCACCCTCAGCAGCGAGGTATGGTCCATAATGATCCACATCCTGTGGAAAGTGTGGGGACAGGAATGATTATTAGGCCTGCCCTACAGTGCTGGCTCTCCCCAAGAGCCACATGCCCAGTGTACAGCAAGGTCCGGGAAGAGTGATTTCCCCTGGCCCTGAGACTACTCACCATTTTGAGGGTCTTGTGGCTCATGTGTGCTTGCCCGGGGTCAGCCAGTTAGTGACAGGTGTGTGAGTACTGGCTGTGTTTTAAAGCACTGAATCAGTGTTGTCTGTGTTGCAAACAATACTGCTTCTGTAAAATGTTGCATTTAAACTTCACAGAGATGATCTTGGGAGCCAAGCCCCTCTTGTTAGCGGCGGCAGAACGGCTGCGCAGAATTAGAAAATGGCCAAGAAGAACGAAGGAGGACTTTCTCTGTGAGGTTATGATGCACTCCATGGCCAAGAAAAAGGAATTGAAGGAGTGGTGGGACAGCGAGAAGAGGGACAAAGGAGAACGCGGCATGCCGGAATGAAGCCACAGAGTGACTCTTAAACTTTATGGAGTGCCAAGTGGACACGCTCCAGGCAATACTAGCTCTTCAAACCAAGCAGCTCCGTGCCTGCCCTCCCCTGCAGCTGCTGTTGCAAAACTCTTTCCCATGCTCCCCCCAGATACATCAACACACTTATCAACGTCCTGGCTCCACTCTCTACCTGCAGCATTCCACTCCTTCCTCCTCACAGTCCAGCACTGAGGACTCCCACTGCACTCAACACCCATCCCTCTGCAGTTTGGCCCTGCTGAAGTACAGCACCCGCTGCATTATACTCCAAAGGAGAAGGCTGAGTATGATCCCTGGACATACACATATCTGTAGCCACCCCAGGACCTCTCCTCCTTTAGAGACCTTCCCTTCCCACCTCCCCCAGACTCCTCCCTACTGATGAATTTTTTTGTTAGACCCTCTCCTCCTGTTATCTTTTATTAAAAGAATTGTGTTGGTTTGAAAGCACTCCTTATTCTTTTAAGTGAAAGCAAAAAGAGCATGCAAAGCAACATACAATTATATTAAGCCCCCTTCTTGCATCATGTGCACCAATCACCTCTTAGCATTACAAGCACTGCAATCCTGAGCATAGCAACAAATATTAGTGGCTTTCAGCTTCAAATTGCTGCCCCAAGGCGTCCCTGATCTTTATGACCCCATGCTGTGCCCCTCTAATAGCCTTGGTCTCTGGCTGTTCAAACTCAGCCTCCAGCCCCGAGTGAAGCTTTCACCCTTCCCTTCACAAATATGGAGCATGCAGCATGCGGCTATAAGTATAGGAATATTGTCATAGGCCATGTCCAGCTTTCCAGACAGACATCACCAGCAGGCTTTTTAGAGGCCAAATGAACACTCAGTCATTCTGCACTTGCTCAGCCTATTGTTGAACCGCTCCTTGCTTCTGTCAAGTTGCCTCATGAATGGTTTCATAAATCATGGCATTAAGGAGTAGGTGGGGTCTCCCAGGATCACAATGAGCATTTTGACTTACCCTATGGTGGTGATATGCTCCATGAAGAAAGTCCCTGTTTGCAGCTTCTTGAACAGGCCAGTGTTCTGAAAGATGTGTGTGTCATACACATTTCTGGATCAGCCTGCATTAATGTCTGTGAAATGCCCACGGTGATCCACAAGTGCCTGGAGAACCATTGAGAAATATCCCCTGTGATTAATGTACTCGGTGGGTCTTGTGCCAGAACTGGAATATGCGTGCCATCTATTGCCCCTCCACAGTTAGGGAAGCCCATTTGTGCAAAGCCATCCACAATGTCATGCACATTGCCCAGAGTCAGTGTCTTTTGGAGCAGGATGTGATTAACGGCCCTGCACACTTCCCTCAATACGAGTCCAATGGTCTACTTTCCCACTCCAAACTGGTTAGTGAGTGATCAGTAGCAGTCTGGAGTAGCCAGCTTCCACAGTGCACTCACCAGGCGTTTCTCCAGCGACAGGGTAGCTCTCATTGTCGTGTCCTTGTGCTGCAGGGAGGGGGCAAGCTCATCACACTGTCCCATGAACGTGGCTTTCCTCATGCAAAAGTTCTGCAGCCACTGCTCATCATCCCAGACATGCATCATGATGTGACCCAACCACTTGTTTCCCGAGCCCAAAAGCAGCGTTCCACTGTGGTCAGCACCTCTGTGAAAGCCACAAGCAATCTTTTTTCATAGCTACTACAAATGGTGAGATCAATGTTGCACTCCTCTTCACTTTGTAGTTAAAGGAATAACTTCACTGCCACTTGTGATGTGTTGGTCAGAGCAAGCAGCATACTGGTCAGCAGTTCAAGATCCATTCCTGCAGCCTGAAAGACGCAGGGCGTGCAGTACACAAACCATTGAAAGATGGCGTCAAATGCAGATGGAAGCACAGGGATTGCTGGGATGCGAGGCAATGCATCACAGGGCATTGGCACTGGAACCAGGATGCCCTACAACCCGCTCTGCCTTCCCACAAGTATTAGCGGCAAAAGAGAAAGAAGTGCTCTGTGGGATAGCTGTGTGATAGCTGCCCAGAGTGCACCACTTTGAATATCGCTGCAAGTGCCATAAGCGTGAATACACTATTGTGCAGGCAGCTATCAGTGTGATACACAACAGCAGTTTTCCTTCTGCACTTTCTGAGCCGCGCTGTAACTTTGTCAGTGTAGACATGCTCTAAAGCAGCACAGCTGTAGCACTATACTGTAGACACCACAGTGATAGCAGGGGTTCTTCCATTACTGTACTAAATCCACTTCTCTGAGAGGCAGGAACTAAGTTGTTTGAAGAATTCTGCTATCATCCCAGCAGTTTCTACACTGGGGCTTAGGGCAGCTTAACATCATTGCACGGAGGGTGAAAATTTTTATTGCCCTCAGCGATGCAATTTAGCCAACTTAACTTTGCAGCATGGACCAGCCAATAGTCCTGGTCTACACTAGAAAATTAGGTCAGTTTAACTATGTCAGTCAAAGGTTGAAAAATCCACACACTGAGCAACATCATTGAACCAGCCCAACTCCTCCTGTAGACCTAACTACCGACTCTGGGGGAGGTGGATTACTTGCACTAATGTTGGGCATAGGTAGTATCTACATTGAAGTGCTACAGCAGTGCAGCTGTAGTATTTTAAGTGTAGACAAACCCTTAAAGCAAGGGTTCTCAAACTGGAAGTCATGACCCCTGAAGGGGGGGTCACAAGCTGTCAGCCTCCATTCCCAACCCCTGCTTTGCCTCCAGCATTTATTATAATGTTCAATATAAAAAAAGTGTTTTTAATGTAGAAAGGGGAGGGTTTATGTCTCAGAGGCTTGCTGTGTGAAAGGAGTAACCAGTACAACGTTTGAGAACCACTGCCTTAGAGGCTATTTATATTCAGCAGACATACCCTTAAATTGTGAGCCATAGCTGGTTATCTCTACACTTCAGGCACTACGGTGGCACAGCAGCACCTACACTGCTGTATTGTAGGCACTGCGGTGATGGAAAGGGTTTTTCCGATGCTGTAGTAAACCCACCTGCTCAAGAGGCAGTAGCTAGGCTGACAGAATTCCTCCATGGACCCAGCTGCATCTATGGTGGGGGTTAGGTTGACATAACTACATGACATAGGGCATGAAATTTTTCACAGCCCTGAGCAATGTAGCTAGGTCGACCTAAGAGCTGGTTTAGACTACAAAGTTAGGTCGGCTTAACTACATCACTAAGGGGTGTGAAATTTTTCACACCCCATGCAATGTTATTTAGCTGACCTAAACCCTGGTGTAGACACTGCTAGGTTGACAGAAGAATTCTTTCATTGACCTAGCTAACACCTCTGAACCCCTTCTATCACAGTAGTGTTTATACTACAGCAGCTCAGCTAGAGAAACATTTCTAGTGTAGGCCAGGCCTAAAGTTTGCCACTAATTGCTCTACTTCAAGCTTTACAAGATGTGAAAAGAAGTTATTTATGCTAATAAATAAATACAACTATGACATTATTGGCATTACTGAAACTTGGTGGGATAATACACACGACTGGAATGTTGGTGTGGATGGGTATAGTTTGCTCAGGAAGGATAGACAGGGGAAAAAAGGGAGGAGGTGTTGCCTTATATATTAAAAATGTACACACTTGGACTGAGGTGGAGATGGACATAGGAGACGGAAGGGTGGAGAGTCTCTGGGTTAGGCTAAAAGGGGTAAAAAACACAGGTGATGTCGTGCTGGGAGTCTACTACAGGCCACCTAATCAGGCGGAAGGTGGATGAGGCTTTTTTCAAACAACTAACAAAATCATCCAAAGCCCAAGATTTGGTGGTGATGGGGGACTTCAACTATCCAGATATATGTTGGGAAAATAACACCGCGGGGCACAGACTATCCAATAAGTTCCTGGACTGCATTGCAGACAACTTTTTATTTCAGAAAATTGAAAAAGCTACTAGGGGGGAAGCTGTTCTAGACTTGATTTTAACCAACAGGGAGGAACTTGTTGAGAATTTAAAAGTAGAAGGAAGCTTGGGTGAAAGTGATCATGAAATCATAGAATTTGCAATTCTAAGGAAGGGTAGAAAGGAGTACAGCAGAATAGAGACAATGGATTTCAGGAAGGCGGACTTTGGTAAGCTCAGAGAGCTGATAGGCAAGGTCCCATGGGAATTAAAACTGAGGGGAAAAACAACTGAGGAAAGTTGGCAGTTTTTCAAAGGGACGCTATTAAGGGCCCAGAAGCAAGTTATTCCGATGGTTAGGAAAGATAGAAAATGTGGCAAAAGACCACCTTGGCTTACCCTTGAGATCTTGCGTGACCTACAAAATAAAAAGGCGGCATATAAAAATGGAAACTAGGTCAGATCACGAAGGATGAATATAGGCAAATAACACAGGAATGCAGAGGCAAGATTAGAAAAGCAAAGGCACAAAATGAACTCAAACTAGCTATAGGAATAAAGGGAAACAAGAAGACTTTTTATCAATACATTAGAAGCAAGAGGAAGACTAAGGACAGGGTAGGCCCACTGCTCAATGAGGAGGGGTAACGGTAACGGGGGACTTGGAAATGGCAGAGATGCTTAATGACTTCTTTGTTTCGGTCTTCACTGAGAAGTCTAAAGGAATGTCTAGTATAGTGAATGCTTACGGGAAGAGGGTAGGTTTAGAAGAGAAAATAAGGAAAGAGCAAGTAAAAAAGCACTTAGAAAAGTTAGATGCCTGTAAGTCACCAGGGCCTGATGAAATGCATCCTAGAATACTCAAGGAGTTAATAGAGGAGGTATCTGAGCCTCTAGCTATTATCTTTGGGAAATCATGGGAGACGGGGGAGATTCCAGAAGACTGGAAGGGGGCAAATATAGTGCCCATCTATAAAAAGGGAAATAAAAACAACCCAGGAAACTACAGACCAGTTAGTTTAACTTCTGTGCCAGGGAAGATAATGGAGCAGGTAATCAAAGAAATCATCTGCAAACACTTGGAAGGTGGTAAGGTGATAGGGAATAGCCAGCATGGATTTGTAAAGAACAAATCATGTCAAACTAATCGGATAGCGTTCTTTGATAGGATAACGAGCCTTGTGGATAAGGGAGAAGCGGTGGATGTGATATACCTAGACTTTAGTAAGGCATTTGATACAGTTTCGCATGATATTCTTATAGATAAGCTAGGAAAGTACAATTTAGATGGGGCTACTATAAGGTGGGTGCATAACTGGCTGGATAACCGTACTCAGAGAGTAGTTGTTAATGGCTCCCAATCCTGCTGGAAAGGTATAACAAGTGGGGTTCCGCAGGGGTCTGTTTTGGGACCGGTTCTGTTCAATATCTTCATCAACGATTTAGATGTTGGCATAGAAGGTACGCTTATTAAGTTTGCGGATGATACCAAACTGGGAGGGATTGCAACTGCTCTGGAGGACAGGGTCAAAATTCAAAATGATCTGGACAAATTGGAGAAATGGTCTGAGGTAAACAGGATGAAGTTCAATAAAGATAAATGCAAAGTGCTCCACCTAGGAAGGAACAATCAGTTTCACACATACAGAATGGGAAGAGATTGTCTAGGAAGGAGTATTGCAGAAAGAGATCTAGGGGTCATAGTGGACCACAAGCTTAATATGAGTGAACAGTGTGATACTGTTGCAAAAAAAGCAAACGTGATTCTGGGATGCATTAACAGGTGTGTTGTAAACAAGACACGAGAAGTCATTCTTCCGCTTTACTCTGCGCTGGTTAGGCCTCAACTGGAGTATTGTGTCCAGTTCTGGGCACCACATTTCAAGAAAGATGTGGAGAAATTGGAGAGGGTCCAGAGAAGAGCAACAAGAATGATTAAAGGTCTTGAGAACATGACCTATGAAGGAAGGCTGAAGGAATTGGGTTTATTTAGTTTGGAAAAGAGAAGACTGAGAGGGGACCCAATATCAGTTTTCAGGTATCTAAAAGGGTGTCATCAGGAGGAGGGAGAAAACTTGTTCACCTTAGCCTCCAATGATAGAACAAGAAGCAATGGGCTTAAACTGCAGCAAGGGAGATTTAGGTTGGACATTAGGAAAAAGTTCCTAACTGTCAGGGTAGTTAAACACTGGAATAGATTGCCTAGGGAAGTTGTGGAATCTCCATCGCTGGAGGTATTTAAGAGTAGGTTAGATAAATGTCTATTAGGGATGGTCTAGACAGTATTTGGTCCTGCCATGAGGGCAGGGGACTGGACTCGATGACCTCTCGAGGTCCCTTCCAGTCCTAGAGTCTATGAGTCTATGAGTCAGCATGGACAGACCAAACCTAGCTTTGAACACAAATCATGCAGGACTTCACCCCTGCTTTCCATACAACTTGTGGTTGAAGCAAGTCCATGCAGATTTAGGACTTGCAACATAAAGCAAACTAACTTCTTTGTGGTGATGGAGTGGGTGGGGAGTACTACAAAGGGGAGATATTCCACGAAGATGCCAAGAGGTCTATACAGTAAGAGCAGATTTTTCTCATCATTGGGCTCTGTATGATTGTCTATGCCCTGGTCTATCCATGTGACCAGTGTTCCTTCCCTTCTCTCCCTGTGTGTAGAATGTATGGTTGCTACATGGTAACTTACCAGTGTCCTCAGTGCTCTAGCAGTACTTTCCCTCCTAAAGGTTATGCCTCTTCATATTTTTAAAGTGATAAGAGGTTTCATAAAACCAGTGTTACTCATAGTTCTCACCTTTCTGTTAATGGTAATACTAAAGCACAACACTATTGTTTTTGCTAAACACAGAGGAGTGTTAGTTGACATAAGAGAGGGATCTGGCTGCCATTTTCAAATATGGGGGCCTGTAATTAGGCTCCTCAATCCATATTTAGGTGTGCAAATACAGGGTCTGACATTCAAAATGCTAAGCTCCTAGTGGAGAGGTCCTCAAACTGTAGGGCATGTCTCCCTAAAGGGATGCAGAGGAAAGTTCTAGGGGGCACAAAGGCTTGGCCATCCCCCACGAGATGGAGAGGGAGCACCACCCAGCTTGGCTCCCAACTCTGCTCTGGCCCTGCCTCCAGCTCCTGACCACAGCTCAACTGCAGCTCTATCCCCAGCAGCATCCCTCTCACCCCCAATCTTTCAGAGCCAAGGCCCCACTCCAGGCCTTGGGGGGTGGGGGTGGTAATGACCCTGAAAAGTTGGGGGACCACTGCCCTAGTGACATCAATAGGACTACTTATGTAGGTTATGAACAACTTTACAAATCTGTGCTTAGTGTGTACTGTTTAAAGATTTTTTTTTATCCCCAGAATTTGTATTTTATAACATGCAAGATAACATTAAATACTGAGTATATAACTGGTATTTGCAGTGGTGGTGGAATTGTGTTGGGTCTAGATACAAGAGAAAAAAAGTTGGGGGATATAACCCTTTATTAGGTCATCTTCTGTTGACAGAAATGCCCAGCTTCCAAGTTTCATAAAGCTCTTCCTCAAGTCTAGGGGGAGATAAGCAGTGTTCACACTAAGTCTACATATACCACTACAGTTGTACTGCTGTAAGGTCTCCCCTGTAAACCTCTCTGCTGGCAGGTGAGAGCTCACCTGCCAGCATAATTAAACCACCCCCCACCCCTCCCCAATAAGCAGTGTTAGGTATGATGGCAGGAGAATTTCTTCTGAGAGTGCTGTCCACACCAGCACTTGTACTGGTAAAACTTAGATTGTCAGGGGTGTGTTTTTTTCCCCTCCATACCCCTTATCAACAAAAGTGGTAGTATAGACAAAGCCTAAATACCAAGTCAGACAGATTAAGCAGCAGAATAGGTTCACCTATGGTGTAGGACACCACTTAAAATGAAAAACACTGCAGTTACAGAACAAAGGAAGGTTAATGGGCAGCAGGGTGGGTTACAAATGTTAGAATGAGCCATTAAAAAAAAATTATCTTAAGTCCATGATTTTTAGAGTCCAGTAGAATTACAAATTTGTTTCTAAGCATCTTTTAGAGGACTGGTTGCAGTTGCATTTGAGGAGGAGTGAGGTCAGCTGCAGAGTGACTGCTTGGTGAAAAGTGCTTGCCTAGAGGTAGTAGGGTGTTTTGTCCTTTTTCTGTATGACTTCATTCAAAAGTATAATGCTGGTCTGGTTTCACTCACATAGTAGTTGCATAATTAGCTGTATTTTAAAGATGACTTATTTAGTGCACAGGAAAAACACATCCCAATGTGCAGAAAGAATAGTAAATAAGCCAAGCTGGGCGCCTGCCATAACAGAGAAATCTTCAGTGAGTTTAAACACAAAAAGGAAGCTTACAAGAAGTAGAAACTTGGACAGAAACTTGGGAGGAGTATAAAAATGTTGCCCAAGCATGTAGGAGTGTAATCAGGAAGGCCAAAGCACAATTGGAGTTGCAGCTGGCAAGGGATGTGAAGAGTAACAAGAAGGGTTTCTACAGATATGTTAGCTAACAAGAAGGTAAAGGAAAAGTGTGGAACCCTTACTGGATGGGGAAGCAACCTAGTGAGAGGATGTGGAAAAAGCTGAAGTACTTAATTTTTTTTTGCCTGGGTCTTCAAAGACAAGGTGAGCTCCCAGACTGCTGCACTGGGCAGCACAGTATAGGAAGGAGATGAGTAGCCCTCAATGGTGAAAGAACAGGTTAAGGACTATTTATAGAAACTGGACATGCACAAATCCATGGGTCTGGATTAATGCATCTGAGGGTGCTGAGAGAGTTGGCTGATCTGAATGCAGAGCCATTGGCCATTATCTTTGAAAACTCATGGTGATCAGGGGAGGTCCTGGATGATTTGAAAAAAGCAAATATAGTGCCCATCTTTTGAAAAGGGAAGGAGAATCTGGGGAACTACAGGCCAGTCAGCCTCCCCAGTCCCTAGAAAAATCATGGAGCAGGTCCTCAAGGAATTCATTTTGAAGCACTTGGAGGAGAGGAAGATGATCAGGAACAGTTAACATGGATTCACCAAGGGCAAGTCATGCCTGACCAACCTAATTGCCTTCTGTGAGGAGATAACTGGCTCTGTAGATATAGGGAAAGCAGTGGACATGATATTCCTTCACTTTAGCAAAGATTTTGATACTGTCTCCCACAGTTTTCTTGCTAGCAAGTTAAAGAAGTATGGATTGGATGAATGGACTATAAGGAGGACAGAAAGCTGGCTAGATCATCAGACTCAATGGGCAGTGATCAATGGCTCGATGTCTAGTTGGCAGCGGAGTGCTCCAAGGGTCAGTCCTGGGGTCGGTTTTGATCAACATCTTCATTAATGATCTGGATGATGGGACGGATTGCACCCCCAGCAAGTTTGCAGAGGACACTAAGCTGGGGGGGAAGAGGTAGATAAACTAGAGGGTCGGGATAGGTTCCAGATTGACCTAGACAAATTGGAGGATTGGGCCAAAAGAAATCTGATGCAGTTCAACAAGGACAAGTGCAGTTAGGACAGAAGAATCCCATGCACTGCTACAGGCTGGGGACTGACTGGCTAAGCAGCAGTTCTGGAGAAAGACCTAGGGATTACAGTGGATGAGAAGCTGGAACTGAGTCAACAGTGTGCCCTTGTTACCAAGAAGGCTAACGGCATATTGGACTGCACTAGTAGGAGCATTGCCAGAAGATTAAGGGAAGTAGTTATTCCCTTCTATTCGGCACTGGTGAGGCCACATCTGGAGTATTGCATCCAGTTTTATGTCACCCCACCGAGGATGTGAACAAATTGGAGAGAGAGAGCAGTAAAGGGCAACAAAAATTATTAGGGGGGCTGGGGAACATGACTTACAAGAAGAGGCTGAGGGAAACTGGTCTTAGCCTACCAAAGAGTGAGGGGTAGCCTTGAACTACCTGAAGGGGGGGGTTCCAAAGAGAACGGACCTCAGCTGTTCTCAGTGGTGGCAAATGACAGAACAAGGAGCAATGGTCTCAAGTTGCAGTGGGGGAGGTCTAGGCTGGATACTAGGAAGCACTATTTCACTAGAAGGGTAGTGAAGCACTGGAATGGGTTACATGTGGAGATGGTGGAATCTCCATCCTTAGAGGTTTAAGGCCCAACTTGACAAAGCCCTGGCTGGGATGATTTAGTTGGGGTTGGTCCCACTTTGAGCAGGGGGTTGGATTAGATGACCCACTAAGGTCTTTCCCAACCCTAATCTATGATATGAAGTAGGCAAAGCTTATTTCAAAGACATTTGTAATCAATCTTTTATAGCTTTTCTATTTCCCTCCCAAAAGAAAATATATAGACTATTAAAAGCAACTTTTCAAATGGCTCTCTCTCCACAAGAATTCACTTATTCCAACTATTTCAGCATCTTGTCTCCCACAGTCTGACTTTATCTGAGGGTCAGATTTTGCACTCTATTAGACTAACACTACTGACTTGTCTAATTTCAGGTGCCTACAATTGCCCTAGCAGAATAGAGGCCCAGTGTACTTGACTTGAGAGTAATGCAAGAAACTCGTGGTCTTTCCTGAAGAATTTGGGGAAAGAGACAGTTTCAATCACCCAGAGCCACAAAAACAAATCAGATCCAGAAATTCACTATTTCTAACTGCAGCTTTTGAATCTGAGCTGAAGTGACTTTCATGGGATATCTGCCTCAGTAAGAAGATCAGGAATAGCCCCTTGCCATGAATTCACACACTTGGGGAGCATAGCCAGAACAATATAAACATGTCAAGAATTAAACAGAGCTTTCTGAAGTCAGGTATGTTGTGTTTATTGAACACTTATTTTGTTTGTTTTAAAAACCATTTCTGCTTACACTTTAACTCAATAGCTGATTACCAATTATTTCTGAAGATTAATCTGTGGGAATTTATCCCAGCCATTAAAAATTAATCTGAGCAATCACTTCATGCCAAATCCCTTATTGAAACAGAAGTCAACTTATTAAAATTCTGTAAAAACCATACATAGAAAATGTCTGACTTTCACTATGTGTCATTCCGAGGCTTCTAGAATATTAAAATTCTTAGTTCTTTCCCTTCCCCTCACTTCCGCTATACTAAAATTTTTCCTATAGTCTCAAAAGAAAAAACCTTTTGACACTTACACAAGCATGCAGAATGGGGTGCTCTCCCCGTTATGAGGAAGAGCCCCATACATTTAAATAGCCGCTTTCCTTTTTTTTTTTTAATAGCACTTGGTTTTGAAATGCTAGAGTAGTATCAGTTTAGAGTATTCTATCTACAATCTATATTGTCCAACAACCTACAGCAGAAACTGCCCTGCCTAGAAGCCAACCTCAAAAAAAGTTATTTTGATGCAAGTATATAGTTTAACAGTCAGATTTTATTAAACAGAAGCAGAATAAATAAAAAGCTATTAGATAAATTAATCCCCATATCTCAATCAAATGTTATTCTCAAATTGTTAAAGAATGAACCCAGTGGTAGGCCCTCATGGCTCTATGGGACTTTTTAAATTTTATTCTTAAGTCACAGACGTATTATACTCTATTCTGAAGATTTAGAAAATGTACCTTATGAAAATCTAATGTACAATAAGCTAATTGTTATATGAACTTTTTTAAAAGCAGTTTTGAATGACCAAGAAAGTGTAAAAGTGAACTGTAAAGCTTATCACACTAAATGACTAGCAGAACCTGCATACCTTAGCACAAGTATTAGACTTCTTGAACTGTGTGTTTTATTTTTTCCTCAGAGCTGCCTCAAGTCACCTGACCACCTGCTATCAAAACCTAAGGAAGTGCCATTTAAAATACACTATGCAAGTATTACTCCCATCTGAAAACTGGCATGTATTGTGTGTCACATGCCCTACCAAGCTAAAATGCACATTGTAAGAAAGTGCCAGGGACAAATGAAAACATCTCTACAGCAGAGGTCATGGTTATTATGTGGGGGGTTTGAGCTGTCAGCCTCCACCCCAACTCCCTCTTTGCCTCCAGCATTTATAATGGTTTTAAATAAATTAAAAACACTCTTTTTATATATAAGGGGGGTTGCACTCAGAGGCTTGCTATGTGAAAGGGGTCACCAATACAAAAGTTTGAGAATCCCTGAAATAAAGTACGTTCCACTTGCCCTAAAAAAGTCAACTTCAGTCTATGCCTCCTCACAGCAATGAAGATTGAAAAACTAAGAACTAATATTTAGATGTTAAAACTAGGGAGCCCTTTCTGCTGAAGGCCTGCTGCTTTTGAACATGTACAAAACATGGAAAAATAGTAACTCCCAGTGTGTATTTTATATAGGGGCAGAAGCCACTCCTAAGTTAAATAAGCAGTGGGACTTTAGCCCTTACAATAAAAGGTGTTGCCCCATAGCCATGCTGATAAACAGCTGCACAGAGTAGTAGCCAAGCCTTCTCTTAAAAGAGCTGCATAGTGTACAATTTAAAACAGCAGGCAATTGCCAAAAACTGGTCTAGAAAAAGCATTTCCTGAACCCCCCACAATACAACCATAACATGGACCGCACAGACTACCACACACTAAATGCTCTTCACTTTACTTACCCTTTGATGAAATAAGTTGGCCAAAAGAAACTATACGTATTTAGAATAGCTTTTCATGTTGCAGCCCAACGCAGTGTGAATTGATACTCTTGCTTCACTTTTCAGGTATGGACTGACAGGAAGAGTTGATTTAGGTGTCTAGGGTAGTGGAAGATCATTAGTCATAAAGAAACTAATGAACAAAAAACCACTATCAGAAAAATACTGTTACTATATATTCCATACTACAGTGCAACTATTTGTTGAAGAGGCTACTGTTGCTGAAGGGCTATCTGAAGTCATTACTTAATTTGTAATAAACAGTCAATGGCCAAAACACCCTCATTTGTTTTGATTGCTACTGAAACAATTGCCTCAGCTATCTTAAGAACAATAATCTTTTGATTAAATCCACATTAAAGAAATTTTGCATTTGTATTTGAAATTGTGAAGTATTTCTGAAGGGAACAAGTGGATGTTACGCTGTCACTAGTTTCAGATCTCAGCTTAAGTCAAATGAAGGTGAGCTTGGTCACCTCATTCTGGACCTGATTAGACATCTGTTCACATTCAAAACCAACTCAGCCATTGCTGTGAGCAGCAACATCCACTAGTGTAGTAGTCTGTGTCAGATTATATGCTGAAGACACTATCTTTCTTACTATTAAAGATTATTTAGATTTGTCCTTCAAAAACCTTCTCCTCAAAATGAGGATTTCTGCAAGTACTTAAATATAAATGTTGACAGTAGTCCAATGACTTTAAAAACACAGGAACAAAGTTGAGTTGGACTCAAGTAGCCAATAGCAGTTCACATTTTTAAGTGAAGACAACTCATTGCTTTACAATGCAGCACATTACAAAATATGCAAATTGCAGATAGTGGTAACAGTTTGAGTGGAACATTTCCTAGATCTTGCTAATGAAGAGTACCAAGTCATTTATTCAACTCTATTTAACTGAAAGCTGTTTTAACGAATGACAATAGTTAACCAAAATGCTACGGTTTTTGCACTGTAACTTTTATACATCTACAGAGATTAAGCAAATAGGAATAGTGCCTAACATGTTAACATAACCACTAATTGGTAGCATTTAGAACCACATTTATACTTGCAGTCACATTGGTCTCATTTAAATAACTAATACCCAGATGTTGTGCTATTTTTAATCTAAAATCTTCAGAAACTAAGAGGCCACTAGATTATAAAAGCAAAGTCTTTATTTCAGGCCCAAAACAGAGTTACTGAAGTGAACCCTGATCTGCTCTCCCACTCCCATTTCATTCTGTTCTCTGATCCCACCTCCTTTTGGAAGGAGGTTGTAGTGACGTGTCCACCTGAGCCTTTCAGGACTGATGCATTAACCCCTTCGCTGCTACAGCCCCCAAAGACAAAGTTCTGTAGTGCACTGACTTCTATCATAATCAGAGTCTGAGTGTCACAGAACTTTGCTTCAAGAGACTAAATCCTCCCAAGTTACTGGTCCCAAGAGTTTCTTCAAGCGGAAGGCTCCCTTTCTGGAAATGGAGAATAAAGACAGTTAGAGGGGAACCCCTTTGATTAATCAATTAATTCAGCATAGAATCCGAGCACCAAGACTAAGGAAAGGAACAGCCCCAAAGCTAAATGGCTGCTCCAGTCAATGCAAGTTGCAGTGGCCCCCACCAGCAGCTGGCTTGAGTAACAGACTGAAATAATTCAGGAACAGCTGGTTGTATCACTAGTCCAGCTGCTGGTGCCTTCCTGCTCGCCAGGGAAAGCCATTATTCTAGTGTCCCATGAAAGGTGACCACCCCGGGGCTGCCAGCACACCATAGTGCACACAGATACTAGACATGCCACGGGACTTGGGACAAGTTGGCACCTTCAACACAAGGCTGGGGGTGAAGAAGCAGGGCCCTAACCAGCACAAACAAGCTATCCTCCCCATAACAGCAGTAAGTAATCCTGGGCAGTTCCCTAGCCATCCATGGAGAACAGAACCCCTTCCACGAGGGCCAGAGACTCCCCCCCAGACAGCCAGTCACGCATCCCCTCCTCTTGCACGAAGGCCAGAGACACCCCCCGGCCGCGCATCCCTTGCATGACGATCATTCACCGTCCTCCCCTTGCACGAGGGCCAGAGGCTCCCCCCAGGCAGCCAGCCATGCACCCCTTCCCCTTGCACGAGGGCCAGAGACATCCCCCGGCCGTGCACCCCCCCTTCCCTTGCACGAGGGTCATTTACCCTCCTCCCCTTGCACGAGGACAGGAGACTCCCCCAGCCATGCACCCTTCCCTCTCCTTGCACGAGGGCAGAGCTATGCCCCCCGCCCGCACCTGGAGCGGCCGCGGCTCCCAACGCAACAGGTCCCGCGCAGCGCCTCGCGCTCCGGCCGCCGCAGCAGCCCCGCTGCAGCCGAAGGAGCCGCGCCGGCGGCGGTCCCCCGGGCTGGGGGGAGCAACGGGGGCTGCAGCCTGCGGCCCGGCTACGTCCCCGCGGCGCCCCAGTGCTGGCGCCGGCCGCCCCCAGCCCTGCTCCGCTCCGCTCCGCTCCATCTTGACTTTTGCCGACGTGGAAATTTTAGGTTCGGAGACGAGCTGCGCTCTTATTGGCTGGCGGCGGCCGGGGTCGGAGGTCACGGCTGCTGTAGCTGCTCGCGCCAAGCCGCCTCGCAAGCGGAGAGAGGGGGCGTGGCAGCCTCCGGGCCCCGCCCATCTCGGGGTAGAGGTGGCTGGGAGCCGCTGAGCTGGCTGGGTGGGTGCGGCAGGGCGCCGAGGGCTGACAGAGCATGGCTGGGGGGCCGCTCGGAGCTCTTCCGTAGCGCGTTGGGGGGCCGCGCGGGGCTCTCCCCTAGTGCAGGGGCGTGCGGGGCTGGGGGGCCGCGCGGGGCTCTCCCGTAGCACAATGTTGTGCATGGCTGAAGTGCTGCATAAGCTCTTTTCTTAGTCCAATTAAGTGCACACTTGGAGTTGTATGGTTGCTTTCCCTTGTGAAATGGTGCATGGCTGGGGTGCTGCATAGAGTGCTCTTCCTTAGCACAATGGGGTTCTTTATCGTAGTGGAAGATCATGTTGGATCTGTTTTCAGCAGAAGCTGCTGTTTGTTTTCCTTTGTACTATTAACAAGCAAGCTTAAGCAATACATTTTTCTTCTACATGATTTGCCCTCAAGCTGTTTCTATAGCTGTTTGTTGTTAAAAGTATGGAGAACCCAGTACATGAATAAGGTTCCTATATTAGCTTATAAATAATGTACAGTATGTTTAAGTTTTCAAAGGATATGTAAACAGAGAACAGAAATAAAGTGTTTATATTAAAAAGAAACTGGATTCATTTCAGTCAATAGAGCAATAGTAGGGTAGCTAAATGGTAACTGTCATGTGGCCAAACTTCCATTACTTACTAAGGCAAAACTGCTAATGAAGTTAATAGGAGTTTTGTCTGGATAAGGAATGGAAGGTTAAGTCTGTGGTTGTTCAGGCTTCAATCCTGAGTACTCATGCACATGCTTAACTTCAGGCAACTGAGGCCTTGTCTACACCACAAAGTTGCAGCGCTGGTGAGGGAGTTATAGCGCTGCAACTTAGGAGGTGTATACATCTGCAGGGCATCACCAGCGCTGCAACTCCCTGTTTGCAGCGCTGGCCGTACACCCGTTGAAACTTGGGTGTAGAGGATCCAGCGCTGGGGATCTGGTCATCAGGTGTAAACACTCACCAGCGTTTTTCTTGACCTCCGTGGAATAAACACGTATCCCAGCATACCAGAGGAAGCCTCTCTGGTAATCAAGCAGGTCTCCTTCCCCGCGGTTTGCAGGGGGGTTCGGGGAACGCGAGAGCAAACCGCGGGGAAGCAGGTCTTTTTCCCCGCGGTTTGCTCTCGCGTTCCCCTAACCCCCGTGCAAGCAGATCTCCTTCCCCGCGGTTTGCAGGGGGGTTTGGGGAACGCGACAGCACACCGCGGGGAAGGAGATCTGCTTGCAGGGGGGTTCAAAAAACACCGGAGCAAACCGCTGGGAAGGAGACCTGCTTGCACGGGGGTTCGGGGAACACGACAGCACACCGCGGGGAAGGAGATCTGCTTGCACGGGGGTTCAAAAAACACTGGAGCAAACCGCTGGGAAGGAGACCTGCTTGCAGGGGGGTTCGGGGAACACCGGAGCAAACCGCTGGGAAGGAGACCTGCTTGCAGGGGGGTTTGGGGAACACCGGAGCAAACCGCTGGGAAGGAGACCTGCTTGCACGGGGGTTCGGGGAACGCGACAGCACACCACGGGGAAGGAGACCTGCTTGGGGGGGGGTGTTCGGGGAACACTGGAGCAAACCGCGGGGAAGGAGACCTGCTTCCCCGCGGTTTGCTCTCGCGTTCCCCTAACCCCCTTGAAGCCGCCCAACAGCGCTGCAGTGTGGCCACATCTAACACCACTTGCAGCGCTGGTTGCTGTAAGTGTGACCACTCTGCTGCGCTGGCCCTATACAGCTGTACTAATACAGCTGTAACAACCAGTGCTGCAAAATTGTAGATGTAGACATACCCTGAGTAAGTCCCATGGAACACAATGGGACCATCAATGTGTATGTTTGCAAGTGCAGGTATAAGGCCCCAGTCCTGCATTAGATCATTGTAGGGGTAGCTTCCTGTATCCGTGTGGCTCCCTAAAGACTTCGTGTAGAATCAAGGCAATAGCTGTTAATCCAGATCAATTTGTCACTGCCTGTAAAAGCTCCAGAGGAAAAATACTCAATGGAAAAAAATTAAAGTGCTCCAATATTAGTTTATATTATGTAATTAAAAAATGGTTGTTTTTATTATATTTACAATATATTTGTGAATTTTTGGGGAGGAAAGGGGTCTTACCTTTAAATACCTAATTTCCTTTTCTTCCACTCCTTTGACATCAAAACCAGAAATCCTATTTCCTTCCATCTGTCTCTTTTATCCATAAGGCACACTTCCTCTCCTATCTTTTCATACTTGCCTTCACGTTGCTTTTCCTTGTCCATTTCTGGTTTTGCTGCTTCTTTCCGCATGCTCTTTCTTTCTTTTTTCCTTCTCATTCCCAGTCTAGCCCCAGTCTGTAGGCATGGACCCATTATGTGATGCCAGTCAGCCTCAGCTGTGCTGTTGTCGATCTGCTGTGTGTATGGGAATATTGATTTTACAGCGTGTGTGCTCTGTTAAAAAAAAAAAATCAATATTTCAGTAGATTGAGCAGAGCGTGCAGCAGTGTAATGGAGCCCAGCCTGCTAATGTAACATACAGAGGTCTTCATTCAGAGATTGAGGTCAGTCAGAAAATGGAAATATGTTTTCTTATTTTATTGTCTGTTTCAGATTTAATGTAGGTGTTTATATTCTAGTGTTTAACTTACAGCAGGGCATGGAGTAACTTTAAAGTCATGTCTAACAATATCACACATTTTCAAACTATATAGACAAAAATCAACAAATAAAGCCTCGGGCATAAATCCATTTCTTAGAGCTTAACCTCTTCTTCCTGCTATTTATTAGATATCAATAATGTCTAATATGCAATAGTCATTGAAAAAATGAACAGTTTTAGCTCCTTAAGTTTCTGGAACTGAATGACATGATATAAAAATGACACAGGGGACCTGATATAAAAGCTTTACCAAAGAGCTGAGGGTGCTTAGCATGCTATCATTAAAATAATTAATTTGGTACAACTGTCAATCTTTGCATAGGAGATAACAAGGTCTGGAGTAGCAGTTGCCTTTCGAATGAGAACTATCTGGTTCCAATCAGAAAGCAGGTTTCCATATGCAAAACGTTGCCTGGGCATGGTTGCCATCCTGCAATTTCTTGAAAACCCAGACATTTTTCTTAAACAATTGAACATTGGTTTCAAGGGCCATCATATAGCTCTTTAAGTTACAACAAAGCAGTTTCCACTGTTTTCAAATACGGACATTGTTTCCTGAAAGAAAGCTGATAAGTTAAATGTATCTGAATTTTGTACAGAAATTGATTCAAAGAAACTAATAAAATAGTTTTTATGTACATGTACCCCTTTTATTTTCTGAAATAGACCAGTTTTTAGGAACCTGTGCAAACTCTGGTATAAAAACATTTTGGTGCACAGTGTCTATGTGTTGTAAAATACTATAATTATAGGGTCACTAATAATGACACCATGATATATAATGCAAAAATATACTATGCAAACTCTGTTGTTATTTTGTGCAACTATAGAGTTCTTTCCACAATATAACCACCAGTATGATATGCTACTGTAAAATAGCAGATTGTAATTGCAAGCTAAAACACATGAGCTAAGATTAAGTGAAGAAGAAATGAGATTTTAAAAAATAACCTTAAAAAGTTAAGCTGACTAAGCAATTACTGCATAAGGAGCTTCATTAAGCTGATGACTGTGCAAGATGGAACATTATTTTTTTTAATTTTAAAACAATTAGCATGTTACAAGATGTAATATTTAGATGTAATTAGGTAATAATTGGAGATATACCAATCTCCTAGAGCTGGAAGGGACCTTGAAAGGTCATTGAGTCCAGCCCCCCTTCCTTCACTGGGAGGACCAATTTTTGCCCCTGATCACTAAGTGGCCCCCTCAAGGATTGAACTCACAACCCTAGGTTTAGCAGGCCAATGCTCAAGCCACTGAGCTATCCCTTCCCCTTTACTTTTCAAATACACATTTAATCACTGTCCCACAGTCAGGAAGCTTCAGTATATTTATTATTTATAATTCATAAATCAAAGTTATTCAAGATGAGAAATTAATTCTCATTAGAGAGATGGCTTTTAGAATAGTAATATCAATTAAAAAAACTCAACCATAGACAATATTATAGTACATTTTAAAATGAATTAAAAGAATTATATTAAGACAATTTGTTGCACTGCTTACTGATAAAAGAAAATGATACATAGGAACTGCATGACACCTTTAATTCTTAGTTGGATCGTATTTGAGATTGTTTTCTCTAGATCAAATGTGATTTTTATTGTATTTCTGTAATTCTGTACTTTGTTTTAATACTATTTTTAAAAAGAACTGCATTATAATAGTCTAGTTCTGAAATTGCCGCTGAATAAACTAAGGTTAAGAACACTGCAGTGTAGTATTTTTAAAAATGCTATATTTTATGTTAATACTTACCACTTATAGTACCTTGCATCTGAGGATCATAAAGTGCTTTACAAAGGTTCCATATATTTATCTTTATGTTGCAGATGGGATCACTGAGCAAGTCAATGACAGAGTAGGGAATAGAACTGCAATCTCTGGGCTCCCAATCACCAGCTCTAAACCCTAAACTATGCTTATTCCTTTTACCATAATCTTAGATATTAAACAGTTATAATTTTCAAACTACAACCATATATTTAATGGTAGTTGAAAATGTCAAAAGATAAAGCCGAATTAAATAGCACCCCTAACCTCTCAATTACATGGATACGTGGCCTGATCCATCTTCCGATTGCCTTCAGTGTCAGATGGATCAAGTCCATACTGTACAGTAAAGGCTCAATGCTGCACTTAGGCCACAGTTATGCAACCCACTTGAGCAGTTACTTACATGAGTGAGTCTCAATGAATTCAGCCTGGCCCTAAAAATGCCCTTCTTTTGCTTCAACATTTTTTAAAGGAAGCAAATCAACAGAACAATACTTAGACAATGTGGGTGAGGCAATATCTTTTATTGAACCCAACTTCTGTTGGTGACAGAGACAGAAATAAAGGAGACAAGCTTTCCAGCTTACACAGAGCTCTTCTTCAGACTCTATGCAAGCTTCAAAGCGTATCTCTCTCCCCAACAAAAGTTGGTCCAATAAAAGATACTACCTCATCCACCTTGTCTCTCTAATACCTCGAGACCAACAAAGCTACAACAACACTGCAAAGGACAATAGTTACTCAGCAGTTGGAGTTTTGTTTTCTCAAGCCTAGTGAATCAGGATTTATGACCTTCAAACTGACTGAAAAAATTCCATGCGGCAAAGCTTAATGAATACATGTCAGTAATGGAGTTGATAACCTGGGAGGAAAGAGCTGGACAAAAAGTTTTACTTGGGTCTTGTTCAGAGTTTTTCCTTAGATACATCTCGTAGTCCTGTGAGCATATGAGAGCAGAACACCCTAAAATAATAACTGGCACTGGCTTGCTGCATAACCGAAGAGGGAACAGAATGGTGGAATTATGCAATGCTGTCTTTCCCATCCTTCTCCCAAACTGTAAATCTGCAGGAGTGAAAGGATGTGAAAAGCAGTTAAAAAGTGAATGAGAGTATATTGTAGACATTAAAGATCATTCAAAATCCTGCCCAGAAAGTATATTCTTAATTCTGTATATCTGTTTAATTTGTAAAGGCTGTTTACTCCCAAGAGTAATAAAGCAAGTATCAAAGTGATACCTGTTTGCTAAGGATCCTGAGCAATAAGATCACAGAAAGGTATTACTATTTAAGCAAAAAAGTCTCAAAACAGGGATTTTTAAGAATATTTGCCTAACTTAGGAATTGTCACACAGGAGGGGAACATTTATTTTGTGAAAAAAAAAATCTTTATAATTGTCTTCATTTCATTTCTGCCTTTGCACATCAAAACATTAATTATACCACTGAACATTCATTATAACCCAAGAAACGTGGATTGAATTGAATACATGTGACAAGAAAAATCTTTGTCTCCTGCAACCATGTTCATTGTAAGTGGAAGGCATGGAATATGGATGGAGCACATCACACAAGTGCAATCACGGTACAATAGTTGGTAAAACAGTACTCATATACATTTCATTTAATTTATTGGAGGGAATGTCATCTGCAAATTGACATTACAGAAATAACCACAAGACAAGTTATACATGTCCAAGTAAGTTTGAATAAATATCTCAACATTTGGGGGGAAATGCCTTTTTTTGGGCCACAGTAGATGCTGATGTATTTCTAGTGATTTTTTGGTGAGATATGCCACTTTCAGATGCCTCACGAAGGTATGTATGCACAACACAAAAAATTGTACTTTTCTGAATCGCCAAACAAGAGACCTTGATTTTGGTTTTGCATGTCCCTTCTACAAAAGATGCTGCCTGAGTAGTGTATCAGTCACTTTTGAATAGCACTTCTGGAATTTGGCAGAAATGTGTGATACTTTCTAGGAATCTTGAACCATAATTATAGTGTGTGTCTTCCTTTTTAAAAAGAAGGTATACTTATGTATAGCCTTTCTATCTGGCTACCTTTGCCTTTCATACAGTTCTTTGTATATATGTTGTCAATTTCAAAGAAAGATATGATTTGCTATGCAACTGAATTTTTTTTAATCTCAATATCTGAACAGTACATTTTAAATGATTAATTATGAACTTTGAAGAGTAGATAAAAAGTATGGTGGGCCCACACAAGCCATTCCACTAGTTTGAAAGATTCTACCAGTTCCAATGATATTTCCTGTCTTTAAAATAGAGAAATCCACTAAAACCAGTGGGACACAAGTTTGTTGACTTGAAAAATATTTATGGAAATAATATGTGGTCAATTGCTTTCAAATAAATGATTTATGATTTGTCAAGATTGATCCTTCTCTCAGTGAAATCTCTGGCAAAACTTCCATTAACTTCACTGGGAGCAGGACTTTCTTTATAAAGTTTCCAGTTTAAGGTGGTTATCTTGAGTCTAATATTGTAGTGTAAAATTTGCTCTCTAGTTTGCACTGTGGATCTCTTACCTTCAGTTCTTTCTTGCATATGCTGCAACTGTCCTTATACAGAAGCTCTGGTGCATGCAGAAGATACAATAGATCGAAGGTGCGGATTAGAGGAATAATTTTGCCAATAAGTAATAAAATTGCTATTTTTACAAACCTAGGAGTCTCCCCGCTAATTCTCAAAGTACACTGGGGTCCTAATCATGAACCACTTGCACTCCAAGAAACTCTAATTTCATACATTGCAAGGGAGGTCAGAAAGAACCTCATTTGCACAACACACAAAAATGGTATATTTTTTTCTCAGCATAATACAACAGGACATTCATCTGGCTCACCCTTAGGAAGGGCCCTCGGTAAAGAACAAGGAGCAGAGCTGGCACCAGCAAGCACACACTGATTCATGAATGAAACAACACTTTCTAAAATAAAACCAGCTAGTTCAGTTACAATACCTGTTGGAAAGGTCTAACTTGCGTGACTAGAACTAAAAAGACAGGCAACTTACATTGATGCTGACTTTCCTGTAGTTCCAAGGGTAATATTATCATTATGATAAAATGTTCTTTAGCAATTTCTGCAGTGAATTAGGCACAAACCTGCTTTTCTTCTACATCAGTCCTGCCTGTCTTCCTGTTTCTCCTATTTTTACACCACTAAAAAAATATTTGTTTTAGCCAATGCAAACAAAATCCCACTCTCCCACATGTTTGAGTTCCCTTGCCATCTACGAAGACACAGCACAAGACCAGTGAGAGACTACAGAACTTTGTTTCAAACCAATTGGCTGGTTTTGTCTACTTTTTAGTCCCTTTTAAAGAAAAATATTTGTCCATTTTTTTGAATACACATTGGACACAACCCCCGCAGCCAAAACACACACACACACACACACAATTGGACTTATACTCACAACAATCTGTTTTGTCCAAGCAATTACCTATTTTGTACATGCAGATTTGCCGACACAATGGGTGCACATGAAAATTTTGCAGGAGCTATTTTACCAGCCATTTCTTAAACAGTTTCCAACAATCAATGAAGAGACACTAGTTAAAAATCAAACAAAAACAGGGCAGATTTTCATCTGGCATAAATGGATATGCCTCCATTGACTACAATGGAATTATGCCAGTTTACACTGGCTGATAATCTGGCCCATTAAATTAACTTGTGTGCCTTTTAACATCTTCCCCAAGATTGTGCAGTAGCATTAAAGCAGAGGCCGTATAGGCAGCAGCTACCTGGCTATTATTTATTATTTTAGAGCACCAGTGTGTAAAGCTGCTACAAAACACAGGGTCTCTGCTTAAAGGTGCATACAGCCTACATGAAGATTTATGGGATTTTCTGCAACTGTGATGCTGTATGGAATATGTGGGACACTTTATGATATTGTTGATGCCAATGTTATAAAATTGCAATGAATCATGCCAGATATGCTGTGTGAGGTATCTGTGAAAATGTTATAATTTGCTAAGTATGACGATCTCATTGATATGTTTGTATCACCTTTGTATTACGAGTTACAGCTATGTAGGTATATCTGTATTTCCAAACGTGCTGTGTTTCTGGGTGATACCCCCAGACAGGTTGGCATCAGCACTCTGTTCGATGGCCCATCAAGGGTCATCAACTATACAATGAACCCATTGAAAGGAACCAGGGAATACACCTTTTATGAGTCATCAAGGCATGTGGTATGCCTGGGGACAGAGACTTTTCCACGCCATGTGCTGGGCAGCTTGTGTTTGGGACAAAGGAATTGCAAACCACGTCTAAAGATTATAACAGGCAGCTGCATCTTCTCCATTTTGTCTTCATTCCTGCTTGTTACCTCCAGAGTAACTTTTTTACAAAGCTCTGAACAAAGAACTGAAGGACCCAGGGCCAGCTCTAGCATTTTTGCCACTCCAAGCAGAAAAAAAAAGAAACCCGCAATTGGTGGCAGCTCTACCACCACTTCTTCTACGGCAGCAATTTGGTGGCAGGTCCTTAGCTCCGAGAGGGAGTGACGGCCCCACCATCGAATTGCGGCTGAACGGCCACACGTGCCCCCCCTCTCTTCATTGGCTGCCCCACGCACCTGCTTGCTACACTGGTGCCTGGAGCCAGCCCTGGAAGGACCCATCCAAGCTGTGGATGTGTTCCAGGGGGACTTTCAAGCCAGCAAACTGCTAAGAACCTGATATATGGAGTTTGAAGTCTCTGTATGTACCTGACTGCTTTACCATTTAACAACTCCCTTCTTGTTCTTTCTTTTTCCTGTATAATAAACCCTTAGCTTTAGACACTAAAGGATTGGTGGCAGCATAGTATTTTGGGTAAGATCCAACCTAATATTGATCTGGTAATGTGGCTGGCCCTTTAGGGTTCGGAAGAACATTTTGTGTAGTGAGCAGAGTTTTTAAAATAACTTCTCACTGTACTGGACCCAAGTGCTCACTAGGAGCCAGAGAACTGGAATGCAATAAAGAGGGGGTGTGATTTCTCTTTTTAACTTCTTGATGACCAGTGTGGTAGATCAGAAATATAGTCTGTGACTGGTTGGTGAGTTTAACTTCAGTGATACCAACCAGTTTTGGGAGTATCTGTTCTCCCTTTTGCAGCCTGCCCTGCCCTGGGCATTTTCAGTGAGGGCTACCCAGGCATCCTGGGTCACAGGCACAATGACTGGGCAGCACTTTGTTTGACACATGAAAATGATTCGATTATGTTCTCATGCTTCAGGCAATTAGGGTGACCAGACAGCAAGTGTGAAAAATCAGGACAGGAGGTGGAGGGTAATAGGAGCCTATACCACACACAGCTGATGTTCAGGAGGTGTTTTTACACTGCTCAGAGCTGGAAAGGGCATGTACAGAACTCAGTTATAATTGGATACTAGCTTGAATAATAGTATATTGAAAAAAATAGGCAATTGTGTGTACGCAGTGACATGTATCCTGTATTCTGCTCTGTTTGGGCAGATCTGTGGATGTGGATCTGGTTGTGGGCAGCTTTCTCAAATCCATATTTTCAGCAAAAATGATCATTTAACCCATACCCATGGCCATGCATAATAGAAACGGCTATTTCTTAGTGCTCACTTAGCAGTGTTTTGTGCTGGGAATACACTGTTCCAGAAATTGCACTGGCTTATAATTTGTTTGCAGGGCCAATTCAAGGTTTGGATCTTCGAAGCATTTTATGAGTTTGTCCTTGTCCCAAGTATCTTAGAAACCTCTCTTTGTGCTTTGACCCAACAGTTAGGTTGGGATGCCCAAGCTAATGGTTCCTAGACTGGTATATCTTGAGGGCTAGGACATAGCATTCGTAGTAGAAGGCCCTTGATTTCTTGTCCCTGTTTGTGCCAATAGTGTCTTAATTTGTTATTCTTCCAGCCACATTGCAAACCTTGGGAACTTTTGAGAAGGAAGGTTCAGAAGGAAGGTTTTGGTTATATGGAGATCTTTTCTTCTGCTTGTCCTTGTTAACATTAAGAAATACAAACAGCAATAATCTGTGTGTGCGTAGTGTGACTGTTATAGGCCCACTGTATTAACTGAAAACAAATAAATACAATTGTGTTTACATTTTTGTCTACTTACCATATACTGCTTTCTGGCTGTCCAATCCAGAATAGACTTCCTAGTCATTTCTTTCCTGGTAAGATATAGAATAGCATGAACGTAGAGCATTATATGAGGACTAGGCCATCTTTATCTGAAACTGTAGAATCCAAACAGCAGACCCAGCATGCATATGATCAAGAAAATACAAGTTTCTGTAAGAGCTGGTTAGAAAACAAAAAAGCATTATGAATGGTTTTACATATTCCCTCTTTACCTTAATTTGTTGATCAGCTTTAATATCTTACTGATGTATAGCACTATCTGTATCTATACAGCACTTGTCATAATTTCTCATGTCTTTGTGACTTGAATTAACAAATGACCAAAAATACACATGTATCTTTAAGTACGTGACTAGTTTCACTGAGTACTTCACTGGTGCTTCTTCATACCCGTAAAGTTAAGCATGTGAGTAAATGTTTATAGGATCAGGACCATACTGTATATACCCTAGTAATTCTATAGAACTGATCAAAGTATGTTGCCATGTTTTGCAGTGAGGGATGTGAAATTTTTTTACATGAGGCATATTTCTCAGAGAAGTGCAAGCATATTAATAGCTGCCTTTCCAATTGTGACATGCCACCTACACTGCAGTATGCCTCCTTTGAAAAAACAGTGATGTGACACTTCATTGAGAGGCATGTCACATGTCAGGAAATGCAGAGGTCGATCTCACATTTTGAATGAGCAATTTTTATTTTGTATTCTTTATACATGGTGCCGGGAAACAGTTAAATAAAACATATTTCTTACTTATATCAGTATTTGCATTGAATTATACTTGTATTAATTACTTGATTAAATATATTAGACATATTATTTCTATCAAAAGGGTTTTCTTTTTTAAATCTGTGGGCAATCTAGTCACTGGTTCTTGACCCAGATATCCCCAGGGAGTATCAGAGATCCCTGACTGCTAGATTTTGTATGGATCTCTGATTTAGCCAGTAGGTTGGTAAAGTCACGTACAGGCAAGGTGCTCCCGACTAGCTTGATTGTTACTGACTGTTTTTTCATCCGGAATTTGTTCAGTGGTTTATGTGAAATACAGTAAGTTGCAGCTTCAGTCCAGTTCCTAATTGACAAGGGAGTATCCACATCACAAAACTACCATCATCATGTTCCCACGTAGTCAGAGGTGAAAGTAAGCTGGTATGACTAAGTACAGCATACTGGACTGGCGTCCCCAGGTGGCAATTTAAAGTGACTGGAGCCCCGGGCCCTTTAAATTGCCGCAGAGCCCCGCTGCCAGAGTCCCTTGGTAGCGGAGGTGGCCAGGGCCCCTGGGGCTTTGGCAGTGATTTAAAGGGCCTGGGGCTTCGCTGCGGTAGTGGTGGCTGGGAGATCTTGGCTCTTTAGATCATCGCTGGAGCCCTGCCACTGCTACCCCAGGGCTCCGGCAGCAGGGCTCAGGCGACGATTGAAAGGGCCTGGGGCTTCAGCCACTGCTACCGCCCCAGGCTCTTTAAATCTCTGCCAGCTCTGGCAGCAGGGTTCTGACGGCAATTTAAAGGGCCCGGGGCGGTAGCAGTGGCCAGAGCCCCGGGCCCTTTCAATTGCTGCCCAAGCCCCGCAGCTGGAGCCACGGGGTAGCAGTGGCAGCTGGAACCCCTGGGGCTCCTTTGGCACTTTAAAAGGCCCGGGGCTCCGCTGCGATAGCAGCAGCTAGGAGCCCCTGGCCCTTTAAATCACCACTGGAGCCCCCAGCCGCCACTGCTACCCCAGAGCTCCAGGAGCAGGGCTCAGGCAGCAATTTAAAGGGCCTGGGGCTCCGCTGCAGTAGCAGCGGCCAGAGCTCTGGGCCCTTTAAATGGCCCCCGAGCCCTGGGGCTCCCAGCCGCCTCTGCAGCTGGTAGCTCTGGCAGTGATTTAAATGCCCCGGAGCTCCATGCTGCCACCACCGCTGCCAGAGCCCAGGCCCTTTTAAATCTGGATTTAAAGGGCCTGGGGCTCTAAAGGCCCCACCTCTTCTGGTTGAGGCCCCGCCCCCTGCTCAGGACTCCAGTGTTCCGGTAAGTCCTTTAAGTTACTTTCACCCCTGCACATAGTAGTAAGTATCCTCTTTGTTAACATCCGCAGCAGGGGAGCTGTCAGTAGAGAGTGGAGCACTGAATGGGCATTGAGCATGAACTATTTTCATTCTGTTGTAGGTACTTATATGGCCATCATAGATCTAAGTGCCTCATAGTCTTTACCACATCCCTGTGAGAGAGGGAAGTATTAACACTCCCCTTTTACAGACGTGGAACTAGTCACATGGAGAATAAGGGACTTGCCCCAGACCACTGAGGAAGTCTATGGTGAAGCAAGGGACTGAATGCAGCTCTCTCTAGTCCCAGGTTAGCACCCTAACTAGGTGGAAGGTGTTCAGTGATTGCTCAGGGTATAAGGTGCTTGCAAGAGACCTGCTTTATTTTGTGCCTGACTCCCTCCATCTGGGTTTGCATAACAACAACAAGAGCTTCACAGTGCCCTGCCCAGATGGCTGTGTCTACACTGCCACATTCCACGCTAAAACTTTAGTCATTCAGGGATGTGAAAAAACACACCCGAGCGATAAAAATTTTAGTGCCAAAAAGCGCCAGTATAGACAGCACTTTATTGCCGGGAGCCGTGCTCCCGGCGACAAAGCTACCACTCCTTGTTCGGGGTGTTTGGGTTTTTTTTAATCGCTGGGAGAGCTCTCCTCCAGAGATAAAGCGTGTCTCTACTGCTCGCATCACAGCGCTGCCGCAGCCGCGCTGTAACATGGGCAGTGTAGACATACCTGGGAAGCTCAGCCCTTAACAATACAGCCTCCAATACCAATACCACACTAACCACTGAAACATCCTTCCTCTCACTGCTAGAGGTCATCCCGCTGATCAGGGCTTAGTTTGCATTCAGACTGTAAGCTTTTGCGGGGGACTATCTCCTACTATGTGTCTGTACAGTGCCTCGTGCAGTGGGGTCCAAATCTCAGCTGGGCCTCTAACCAACATTTTAATACAAAGAACAACAAAAGAGTTGAGGCACGCTGATGGGGAGGCTTGTAACACATAGGCCCTCCCAGCATAAACTTCAGCTTTCATTCAAATAGGTGGAGGACCTGAGATTTCAGTATTAGCAGTAAAGCATATTTCATGAGTACTATTGTGGCAAAAGGTGCTAATGTCATCCACATTCAGTCACTGATGTGCTAGCACCCAGGAAGAAACTGCACAGAAAGAGCTAACCATGTAGTAGCTGCCTCTAGCCAGTTGTTAGGGGGATTGTGTGGATTAGTGAATGCTCCGGATGGGTAGTCAAAGCCTTTCTAAAGTGTCTTTGTGTTGCAGTGCAACTGCACAAAAGCACAGAATGCCCAAACCGCCTTTGAAGACTATGTGATCAATAGAAGCACTAATAGGAGAAAAGGCAACTACCCCTTCAGCCTCCCCCTCCCTTTTGCATTTAGGTGTAAATGTTCTGCCTTTACACACAGGACTCTCTCAGCGGTGGCAACTCCTGTCCTGCAGGGCTGCACCTGACTCCTTGCTCCAGGCATTGTGCCATGGCTCAGTTTTGCCAACTCTCATGAGTTTGTCATGAGTCTCATGATAAGTGTTGTTTTCCTTAAAGCCCCAGTTCCTGGGATCAAGTGGATACGTGATGATTTCAGCCTTCCTTCTTAAAGAAAAAGTAAGTTTCTAGCCCTCGTGCCTGTGGAGAAAGCTTCAGAATGTGACCCCCATGCACCCTAATGGCTCAAAAAGCAGAAGTAAAAAAAAATCAATTATTTTTTATATAATCTCATGAGTTTAAAGCCAAGCTCACGATGAGCCTGATTCATGATTTTTGAACATTTGAGGTTGGCAATACTGGTGATCCCAGGCACCAGGTCTCAACACTGCTCACTCAGATTTGGCCCAGCCACCTCTCTGGCATGACAGAGAGACAGCCACACCAAACCTAAGCAGCACTGCAACCCCATGAGACAGGTTGCAGCAGCTGGAGTGCAGAGCTGGGACCAGCCTCATAGGACAGGAGCTGCTGCCAGGTGAATGCAGGGTGGACTCATTCTTCTGCCCCCTGCCTCCTCTTGGGGACTCTCCTCCACACCAGGCTGGAGTTAGGGTTGCAGTGCTTGGAATGGAAGGTGTTGCAGTGGGTGGTCAGTGTCCTGTGGTGGGGTGGAGAGGAGGAGGAAGTGGAAGAGGGGGAATGCACCCACTGACTGAGGCACCACCAATGACCCATCACCACTCTGGTTGCAAAACCTAGCTCCACCGATGCATGTGAGTACAGGTGTGGAGCCTTGGACCAGGTTTCACATGTGTAAAGCCCAGGGACTGAGCCAGGAACAAGGATCTGTGGGTGAAATTCTGACCTTGGTGAAGCCAAAGGCAAAACTTCTATTGACTTCAGTAGAACTGGGATTTCACCCTTTGTTTTTAGAAGTTAGATTCCAGAAAAGACTGGGAAAAACATAGGCCCAACAGAGATTTTTCTTGGTGAAAGAGCTTTCCCTGAGGTTTCTGCAAGAAGGGAGTTGCCTGTGTGCTGTTTGCGACTACCTCTGCTCATGGAATCGGGATTTGTGCTCATTCTGTAAATAAACAAATTACATTAAAATTCCTGCTTCTGCATCACTTATTTCTCTTCCAAAGGGAAAGACTCAAAATTTGGCTACTGTTTACTAACAATACAATGTTCACATAAAAAAATAGTTCTATTGTAACAAATATCCATTGAATTCTTCTTTGACCAGTGGTGCATTTAATCCAGCATTTTGTTTCTGATAATGACAAATACCATTTGTTCCAGAGAAAGGTGCTAGAATCCCATTAAGTGCCCCCAGCTGGTCCCAGGACCAGGAGATGGTAAAGATTACTTCAAACCACCTTTGCTTCCTCCCCCCTCTTCACTTGACACTGGTCACAGCTTGGCCAGCAGAGAATCTGGCTCTTTATTAGAAAATCTCACCAGGCAAAAAAATTACAATTCTTCCCCCCCCACACACACACCTCCATTGTGTTATAGCAGCAGATGCCCTCAACCTAGGGGGACCAGACAGCAAATGTGAAAAATCAGGACAGGGGGTGGAGGGTAATAGGAGCCTATATAAGAAAAAGACCCAAAAATCAGGACTGTCCCTATAAAATCGGGATATCTGGCCACCCTACTTCAACCAAAGGGTTAATGAATCCACAAAGTGGCACCCATTCTCAAGACGCAAGGAGGAGGATCATGGTGTCCCAAAAGGACACCTTAATATCTGGTTTCATGTTCTGTGACAGTAGGAACAATGGTGGGCTTTACAGCAGAGGGTGATGATGACACGAGCTACAGTTATCAGTGTGCTGAGATGGTGGAAACATCCTCTATTAATAGTTACATGAGAGTTCAGGTCATCTGAAATCTCTCCCTGTTTCAAGGGGAAAGTGGCTAAAGGAATGCAGGAATTAATGGAATGCAGGGACACAGCCCGGATTTACAAGACACAGTGGATCTTCCTAAACTGCCTGATTTGTTGTTTTCTTCCAGCTCCCACTTCGCCCATTGACATTTTTTTCAAGAGAGCCCCCTGACCCCATCCTCTGATGTGTTTTGTTTTGTTCGTACCTTTACTTTGTGGATGAAGTAGTAAAATGATGAGTCCTGCAGCATGGCCCTTGAGCAAGGGTGTTTTGTTTTGTTTTTTGTTGAGATGGAACAGTTCACTTGTCACCACTAACTAAGGGCCCTAGCTCCCTGCCATTCCCCTCTGCTTGTGTTCATACTCCTTCTTGAACACATTACGTTATGTCACTCTTGGAAAATGTTGTATAGTTCTATTGATCAGCCCCCAGCTATTTCTCCCATGTATAAGTGAGTCTAATCAGCCTCTTCACTGATTGGAGAGATGCACTCATCCTTGAGGCCCCTTCCAAGCACTGGGACGAAGTCTGTACATACCGTCACTTCCACACTGGTGGCATTGCTCATCTGTCCTGGGCTAAACTGGTCTCAGGGTCCCTTTATGTTTCTTTGACAATGACACCCTTTTGTAAATGGCGACTTTTATGATATACAGAATGGTGGCTGAGATTTACAAAGTACGGGTAGCCAGACATCTCCCTAGTGAATATAGATATATGGAGGCTAGACATAACAGGCCTAAAAAATTCATTTAAATATTCACCTGTTTTGGATATTTAATGCAATTTAATGTTGTCTGTTGGCAAATATCAACCACTTTGGGTCAAACCACTTCCTGTTATATGAACCTCCCACATCACAAACACGGATGACATGGGCATCTGAATACTCACCTGTTTCCAGGGATGACATCATCCCACTGGAGTCAAAATGGGATGCAGAAGCCACTCTTCAGCTTCAAACATATGCACCACCAAATTCCAGAGATCTGAATGCATGTATCTAATGGCATCTTATGGCCTGCCCTTGGTTTGACTTTTGACTATGATTAGTATTTATATCACAAGAAAGAAAGACTCCAGATAAGCAAGCCAGCCATCTCTGTTCTACTATCTCTTATGCATAAGGTCCTACCAAATTCACAGCCATGAAAAATGTCACAGACCGTGAAATCTGGTCTTTCGTGTGCTTTTACCCTATACTATACAGATGTCATGGGGGAGACCAGCATTTCTCAAATTGGGGGTCCTGACCCAAAAGGAAGTTTCAGGGGACTCACAAGGTTATTTTAGGGGGGTTGTGGTATTGCCACCCTTACTTCTGTGCTGCCTTCAGAGCTGGGTGGCTGGAGAGTGGCTGCTGTTGGCCATGTGCCCAGGTCTAAAGGCAGCACCAAGCCAGCAGCAACACAGAAGGGTGGCAATACAATATTATGTCACCCTTACTTCTGCATTTCTGCCTTCAGAGTTGGTGGCTGGAGAGCAGCAGCTGCTGACTGATGGCCCAGTTCTGCAGGCCGTAGCGCAGTAGTAAGGGTTGCAATACCATACCAAGCCATCCTTACTTCTGCGCTGCTGTTGGCGGCGGCTCTGCCTTCAGAACTGGGCTCCTGGCCAGCAGCTGTCACTCTCCAAATGCCCAGCTCTGAAGACGGCACTGCCGCCAGCAGCAGCACAGAAGTTAGGGTAGCAGTACTGCAACCCCCCCTACAATAATCTTGTGACCCACTCCCACAACTCCTTTTTGGGTTAGGTCCCTTACAATTACAACACCATGAAATTTCAGATTTAAATAGCTGAAATCATGAAATTAATTATTTTAAAAATCCTTTGACTGTGAAATTGACCAAAATGGACCGTGAATTTGGTAGGGCTCTCCTTATGCATTTCACCAATAGGTGGCAAGATGGCGGCATGCACACACATAGAGACAGACACATACATCATCCTCCATTTTAAATATATTCTACACAGAGCCCAATAAATATTAATGTCAAAAATACATGAAGACACTTAGAAGAAACTTAAAGCATTCTAACTATTTAGCAAAAAAAAAACCTAGGCAAACAATGGGAAAATATATTCAAACATGACCCTTTCAGTGAACCAAAAACCAAATTTCAGTTTGCCATATTTGCATTGCTCTTGTGCACAAATACACCCAGACCATAATTATAATGATAACTGGAGGGAACAGTGATCAGCTACGGAGAAAGGGAGACCAGTAAATTAAATAATATTGTTGTGTGTTTGGTATGTATAGTGCACAAAGACAGTTCCAATATTCAGTCTATTGAGTGTCCCATATGTACGCAGAACTTTCAGCTGCATCTTGTAGTACCTCAAAATGATTATTTAAAAGAGGGTCATGTTTCATTACCAACTCTATCAAAGCATTGCACTTTCTCCCTGCTGGTTAAGTTCTCCCCATGAACTATACACATAACTTGGACTAACTTTAATGAATGAAATGTATGCATATGAAAACAAGAATAGACTTATAATTCTTCAAGTTAATCATGATCCAATCCTGCCAAGTATAAAATGAATTTTGTTTTAATCAGAGTGGTTAAACAGTGAGTAACCTCAAAGGTACATCTTTGTTCTAAATAATCAAAGGGCATTATTGTGTCTCTTTACAATTTGGTATAATGATAGTCGCTTACATTTATATAGCAGCTTTCATCGAGAAGGATCCCCAAATGGTTTTCGAGTCTAGCAGCTGAAAGACAAACTATCCAGGAATCATGTTGCCTAGTGCTGATGTGCAGCCACCCCTGGGGTGGAGCACAGTAGCTGCTCGCATCAGTACACTGCAACAACAGTTTAGGGTAGGAAGTGAAGATTATATTATCCAACTGAAATTAGGTTGCAATATTAGGTAGCCAGAATATAGTTGCCCTAGGTGGAAACTGACTAGGACATTATCTATTCTTGCATGAATATCCATGGAATATTTAATGGCAACCAAGTGGTCAAGACCTCTGCTGTCTATCACATCCTAAACATGGCACCTCGTGCAGCACATCATTTCCTGAACAGCATTCTGGGACATTGGTTTGGTACTAATGCAGTGGGCAGAATGCTACCTGCTGAATCACCAATGCTTTCTTTCTGTAGCAAATGAGCCAATGTTGATGATCTCCCATCCACATATTGACCAGGCCCCCCATGGTAATGTATTAAATCAGACAAGGTCACAGCCCAGGATGCTATGGCGACATGGCATACTGTTGAATACAGATTAGGATTATTTCAGCAATAAAATAAACTAGTGCTTTTATGAAATGAAGATCTATTTACCATGTCTCCAGCCAGAGAACTCTCATTAACATGATAACACCAGTGAACCATCATGGGAAAGGCTGCAGAGTTACAGGAAAATTTCCCTAAGATAGCTGGAGAAGGAGGTCCACTCGGGTTGAGCTAGGAAGAGATGGAACATCTGAGCTATAAACCATTACAATATGAGAAAAAACAATACCTTAACCGTATACTGAAATACTAAGGGACTGATCCAAAGCCCATTATAGTTAATTAAAAGATTTCCTGGGCTTTGGATCAGGCCCACTTTTGGAGTGAGGAAGAATCAAAGCTGAGGAGTGAGCATGAAACTAGTTCAGGAAACAGCCATTTGCAGGCAATGCTATTAATCATTCCTAAAACTCTTCAGAGCTAGATGCTGTATAAACTGGATGTAGCTCCTTATCGGTACATAGGTAACTTATACAAAAGATCCACAACATGCACCCTTTCTAAAGAATACTTGAACTAGGTAAACATCCTTTACAGTCTGATCAAAAGCATCTCTCCGTTCTACAATTTATTATATTTCTAAGGAGGTTTATTTTTAGAAAACTTACAAATGAAAATTTAATTGTGGCATTCTTGTAGGTTTAGTCTTAACCAAGACTAACATAGTCTTTCTGTATCTAAAACAATGTGTTAAAGAAGCAGAAGTGAAATAATTATCATACAAAAGTTGCTTCACCAAACATATGGCAACTGGGAAGAAAGCTGGACTAACTTTTGAGGCTGTATCATTTCCTTTACATTATAGTTGCCAGTAGCAGGGTGTTTCTGGAAATGCTGTCATTTTTAATCATGACACACAATATGTGTCAAGTTTGTTAAGATAATCCATTGAATGACAAGAAAAGAGGTAGTAATTTAAGACTATATTTGAAACATCTGAGGCTCACAAAAATGATTAATAATTAAAAAAAAAAAGACATATGAGTTACAGTTTCCATAAACTAGCACCTATTAAATTGATGGGCCAAATTTTTTCATGGTATAATGCCAATGAGTTCAACAGGAATTCATCTGGCCCATTGATTTAATGCTCCTTCAGGACATTAATCTAACTGAAAATGAACATTCAGAGGTTAAATAGGCAAAACCAAGGTGTGTTTCTCATGAAAATACACTAGGAGCCAGTTCACAGGTCAGATCAAGGACTTTTCTCCAAATCCAATATAGTTTTTTGTGACCCAGAGGCCAATGGATGGTTCACTACTCTTGCGTCAGCAACTCTTGTCAGATCTGACATGCTCATAGACTTTAAGGCCAGAGGGAGCATCATGATCATCTAGTCTGACCTCCTGCACTTTGCAGGCCACAGAACCTCACCCATCCACTCCTGCTCACTACACCTAACACATTGTCATGATATATGCCCGAAATCGGCATGTACTATATCATTAGAAAACTAATAACTCGCTGATCATAAATATTCGTGTGTGATGTATGTACAAGATGTGCATAAAGAGTTATGGATATGTGCTAGAATTAAGTTCTGAAAAACTGTTTGGCAAACCATGCATAATCCCAGATTGCCCTAGACAAAGGAATGTGTATTTGCTTCTCATCAGGCACAGATAATGAAGGCATGTTTACATAAAAGGTAAACAACGCCATCAATCTAGTGAGTGAGAGAGTATCTTGCTAGGGTCTGAACCTGAAATGATAATTAATTGAATCAACTGATTGTATACAATATTACCATACTATAAAAGTGTATCAAGTAAGGTCTTTTCTGAAATCTAATGGCACCCCGGGTGATTGAAATCATTGTGAAATGTATGTACTCATACTAAATCTGGAAATATGGATATTTAATTATATTATGCTTCATAGTCTCTGAATAAACACAGGGAAAAACAGGTTTCTCCCAGACATGAGGGAAGGGAGCTATCTACCCATCTCCAATGAAATTAAGCAAAAAGTGTGACCAACCAACGGAAGCCCCATTTATATACTGATCAACAAGGGGATGGGAAATCCACAGGAAGGGAAAAACAGCATGAGCTCATCCTGAGTCTGGGGACAAAAGAGTGAGCTTGGGAAGATATAAGGAGAGAGAAGAAGCCATCTTGACATCCATCACTGGACAGACACAAGGGGCCAGAGCTCTTGCAAGCTGAGAAAGATGGGTCCTTCAACCAAGGGGGCTGAAGTCTTTGGGAACTGAATATAGTGAGAAACCTGGTTAGGCAAAGATCTTTCACCTAGGAAGACAAGGGAACCCAGGACCTTGTGCTTCTGTGGAAGGTCCTGACTGAGAGAAAGTCAGCTATGGCTGAAAAGAAAAAGATTAATAAGAAATCTACCTTGAACCAACTCTGTAAGTCTTAGCCCCTAGAAAGCATATTCTGCTTTTATTGTCTTTATCCCTCATACTTGAACTCACCTAAAACCTCTCTCTTTTTGGTTAAATAACTTGTTTTACTTTTATTCTAAATAAACCTAGTGCTGTATTTGAATGGAAGTGATGATTAACCCCAGCGAAAGCAACAAGGCTACTGTACTTTTGAGCAATGGACCTCATGACTCCTCTGAATGTTTCAGGAGAGGGCTGATTTTACGGCAGATAGTATTGGGGACATTCAGAACTGGGGGGTGGGGTGCTGCTGGGGTCACTTGGCTAGGAGTAACCTGGGCTGTTGGAGACCAGAGTGTGGCTGTGGTGTAACAAGCAGTTCTGGAGTCGATATTGCTGAACCAGGGCTGAGACAGACAGACATGGCTTGTCTACACCACACAGCTTTTAGCGACAAGGCTGTGTCGACACAGCTTTGTCACTAAAAGTCAGCGTGTGTAAATGCTCTTTTTCGGTACTTTGTTGGCACTTTTGCCAACAAAATACTTCCAGCCCCGCTAGCAGCGTTAACTTTGTCGGCTGGAGAGCGCTTACTCAGGTTCCTAAATGTGGATTTAGGTGCCTATCCTTTACCCCGAGTGGATTCTACAGAGTAGTCCTCCACGGTAGCTGTCTCTGTGACTTTTGGGGTGAGACAGAGGGTGGGCTGGGGGAGGAATGAGATCATGACCAGTGAGTCTGCAACAACATAGAACCACTAGCTAAGCCCCCTCTCACCCCAAGAACGCAAGTGCAGGGCCATGAACACCGCTGTTGCCTGACATTTCAGTAGCAGCTGTGGAGTAACTCCACAGGGAGGGGGGGTTACATAGACAAAATACAGGCAAAGGGCACAATATGAAAAACAAAGTGACTGAATTGTCACTTTTCCTTCCCTTTTTAGCAATTTTGTTTCCTTTGTCTTACATTTTACTCTACTTTTTATTTATTTATAATGTAAACTACAGACACTGCCATTTCCTGACTTAGTTTTAGAGGGGAAAAAAAAAGTAACACATCCCCTAACATGTCTGACTAGTTTGCTTTTCCAACTGCTCTGCTCAGGTGCATTTAAATCCGTGTATGTTATCTTATACCCCCATAAAATTAGTTCAGGTTTTGCTTTCACCTATTGGGTGTGAAACTCAATACTAAAAAGTCAAAACATCCACAACACTGTTTTTCTTATCTCTGTGGGCAATTAGTAGACATCTCCAGAGAAGGATAGGTTTTACTATAGTTATCAGTGCAAACCACACAATTCAGGGGCACTTTGCTGTAGAGTTTATATTCCCAAGGGACAACTATTTTGCCATAGAAAGCAAGATCCTTTGCAGTCAAGCATGCCTGACATTGTTTAAAGTAATTTTAGCCATTTGCTCTCTTCATAAATCTGTAACTCAGATTCTAAATCAAGCAATCTCGATTAAATCGATAACTGCTTTATTTCTCAAGTTGAAATAAGACTCACCACTGTCGCAATCTCTATTGTAACTTCATAACTGATTATCATCATTCATATTCACACTGAAGTTAGATATTCGCAGTTTGCGTTTATGACCAAGCACGCTTCAGAGTAATGTATATAAATTGAGTTTTATTGATCATAGAACATCTGCTGGCACTTAAATATGTGGACATATAAGCATGAACATAAGCTTTGCAAGTTTGCATTTTCTGATGCTCATAAAATTATAATTTATAATCTAGTGCACTGTGTTATGTTTTCTTTATCACCTTCATAAAGATAAAGTAACGTAAGCAGAGGTTTTGGATTATAAAATCATTACAAGATTGCAGTCTTACGGTTTTTATGATTTATGGAAGAAAAACTTCATTATTTTTCCCTTACATCTGACATCATTTAATTGTATTTTGCCTGCTGTGGTAGAAGAGATCTGCCAAACCGTAACTATTGAAATCAGATCCGGAAATGTTATGAAAAACTATTTTCTTACAGTACATTTATTGTTAAAGTTAATGAGCAAACCGATTTTTGAAGATTTCAGAATCTGATCAAATAGTTTTGGCCCCAGATTTCAAACAGATTGATTGGTTGATTTTGACTACAAGCACCTAACCAGGATTGTAGGTGGAAGTGTGGACCCATGTATAGTCACATGCACTTTGGCACTCATCTGAAATGGGCAACTAACCCCTTCAGTGAAGGAATGCAGCTCAGGGAGTTCTCACACCTACAGCATGAGCAAAAATAGTTACCCTGACTTGCACATGCACATCAAAGGAGGCAACATACATAAGGTGAATGCTCATAATAAGGCCTGAGCAATTATGCACCTGCTTGAAAATTTGGGTGTAAGTAACAAAAAAATGTACCTGGAAATGAAAGGCCTTGTATCTAATTACCATTCTCCAGAGCTATCAAGTTCCCTCTCATCCACCTCCAAAATTATAAAATTATCTCCCTTTCATTGCACAGTCAACACTGAGCTAAGACAATTACCTTGGCTGAATGTCAAGTTCTCTAAGGCACTGATTTGAGCACCTCCGGGTTTAGGGGCCAGACCTTTAGCTGGTGTAGATCAGCATATCTCCATTGATTTCCACAAGTCTACTAGTGTCAAAATATTAATACCAAGTTCTTTTCATCAGTAGATCTCAAAGCACTTTACAAAGGAGGTTATCATTGTTCTTGCTTTACAGGTGGAGAAACTGGAGCACAGCGCAGTGAAATGACTTGCCCCGGGTCACCCAGCAGACAGAGCCAAGAACTGAACCCAGCACTCCTAAATACCAGTCTAGTGCTGGACCCACTACTTTGATTAAGCATATGCTTACGTGTCATGTTGTAGTAAGGCCCTAAAAAACACACCAGTTGTGTGCAGCCTTGGGGGACTGGAAGTAAAGAAGGAAGAGGAGATGTAGGGAAGGAGGCTCAGTAAATAAATGTAGGAAGCTGGAAGAGGACAGTTCACTGAAATGAAAATTAAACCTAAACATCAGGCGGAGGACGACGCACCTGATCTCCAATAGTGAGCACAACTCTATCATTGATTTGCAGACCTACAATAATTATGAAAATCTAGCCTATACTAGTCCCCAAAGTATTAAAACACTGAGTTTTTACTTTCAGTCAATATCATGACTATGCTGACAAATCCCTTCCCCTGCCCTCCCCTCTTTCATCCAGCGCCTAGCTACTGTTTACGGGGAATTAAAGACTGCACCTTTATTTACAATAAAACAAGCTACACAAGTTAAAAGCGTACAAGTGTGGACTCATACACCAAGGTTACAGAGTGCATCACTAAATTATCAGAGGGCAGCTTTATTGACTTTGGGGAATAATATTGCCCAGAGGAGATTGCCTCATTCCTCAATACGGAGTGGTGGTGAGATATAGGGTATAGTCTTCTGAAATTACTCTCAGTATTTCCTCAGTCCCCATTAATAATAATACCACCTACCTTTACAAGGGAGGTCAGTATCATCATCCTCATTTTACAGCTGGGGAAACTGAGGCACAGAGCAGGGAAGTAACACTTGCCCAGTGTCAACTGGCAGCAGAGCTAGTAATTGAACGAGGTCTCTTGAGTCTCAGTCCAGTGACCTATTCACAAGGCACTCTTGGATTACTAGGGCTTGGCTCCAAGCAAAAACTGAAGTAGTGACTGAAGCCTTTGGATCAGCTGACCCTGCACATGTGTAGACCTGAACCTATGGTGGAGTTAGAGAAATCTCAGTCCCCTCTGGAAAATATAAAGGTGTGCACACGATCCTAAACAGGAGTCAGAATCAAAACTTCGCTTCCTCTGTTTCTCTTTCTGAGCATATCTGAAAACATCCCAGCAATTCATAATATTTATTTCATGTACATATTTTGTTGCATTCTGAGTTATTAGCCATAAAATAACTTTTTAAATAGTTATAAGCACTCAGATGTTCCACAAATCCTTCCATTTTTTTTCTGCAGCTCCTAAAATAAATAATAATCTCATGTGTCTTCAGGTTCTATCATCTCCAGGTTCATAAATGCCTTGCATGTTCTATTAAGCCAAAAATGTGCTAAATTTCTTACAGAGAAACAAGAGAGCAAGATCCCAAGAACTTCCAATCAAAATAAATTCCTTAAATTCCATATGCTCATCATGTAATTTTTTGTAAGGCCAAAAATATTCTTTCACCATTTTGTAGGGCTGTGAGTTGAGATACAGTTTCTATCCACATATAAATGTCTTATTTACATGGCAGTTTATTGCACTGGCATACGAACAGGGTTTAGGCACATATTTTGAACAGACAAGTCCTATCTTTCATGTCTATCAAAACTAGTGCTTGAAAACAAACAGGTTCAGAACCAAATACCACTTGGATGTTTGTAAAGTACACTCCTCTGACAGCAGCTGCTAAACCTTTTGCGTGATGTAAGCATTCACATGTTAAATAGTTCTGAGTTTACAAGGCAACTGTATTAAGTTTGGTGTAATATCTCATGCCCAAAGCTGTATTTATGCTGTCAAAATTCCCATTGTCTTCAAAGGGAATGATGGCTATACAAACAATGCAAGGCTGAGCCCCTGACAGGTCAGTGTTCAGCTGAAAATCTTGTTGATGAAATAGAACTCTCTGTAGACATTAATGGTATGTGCTCTTCAGTAACCACTAATAGAATCGAGTGGGAATAATTCGCCATCAGTTTATTCAATGCATCGGGGGGGGGGGGTTTATGCTTGCATAATGTCTGCATGCAGATTGTGATTTCACCAGATATATTAATTACCTATATTTACTCACTGAATGTTTGTTTTTGAGGGTTTTGTTCCTTTCTGAACTGATTTGGAAAAGTTCACTGCAAGCATTTAAGAGTATATATATATTTGAAATTCAAACAGTGCTGATTACTTGTGATTGGGCAGAAAAGTAACATGGTATTATTTCTGTTCTCTGATTGTAGGAACATAACTTGTAGACAAGAGGATGGCCTGAAGAAGCAATTAAGGCTTCAACTCTCTCAGCAAGAGGGAGCAGTTTATAGAGCAGTAGCAAATAAAACATGCTTTAGAAAACTATATGCTCCTCCCCCACTCCTTTCTGGGTGCACAGGGCTTCTTCAAAGCATCACCCTTAGCGAAATCAGGCAACCCCAAGTTTTGTTGGCTGGAAAAAAAGACAAAATAAATTTTTACTCCTCTTTTGCAGTCATATAAAATAATTGAGAGTCTGATTCTGAGGGACAGATTCAGACCCTTATCTGGTTCATTCAGCTGCTTCTGTGATAGGGCACTGGTAGTGGGTTTTGGAAACCTTGTACCGGTGCTTATGTCAAGCAGTGTTCCATCCCCAGGCCAGGTGGAATCACAGGGGAAGGGTTAAGATTATGGAGTATACGATGTGATATTTTACGTGTGTATTTATGAGACTATAAAATTGAGGGCATTTGAATACTGTAATCATTTATTTTCATATTTAAAATGCTAGGTTCTTGCTAACTGTAGCATTGCTTTGGTAATATATCTCTTTCAGACTTAATGTTAACTAGAAACTGTAACTTAAAGGAAATGGAGATTTTTGTTTAATTTCCTTGGCTTTTAAGAAGATGGGGCTAATGTGGAATTTAGGGCTTAGCAACGTCTCTGCTCCATCTACCACCTGTAGCAGGTGTAATAGCCCTTGGGGCATAAAACATGCAGATTTAGGAAATCGGCAGGCTCTGTATCCGCCTTCCCAGCTGCTCAACAATGTGAAGTTTAGAATTTTCATGTGGGCTCTGGTAGAACTAGCTGAACTGTGTAATCGGCTTACAGATTTGGAGATTTTTTTTTTTCAGATAATAATTTTTGTCTACATTGTTTTCATTATTTGACCAGCATTAGTCTAACCCTAGCTCATGTCGTTTTATGAGGGTTTGGAGTTCTAGAGAGAATGCCAAAGATTCACGGCTGGCTCCAGGCACCAGCCCAGCAAGCAGGTGCTTGGGGCGGCCAAGGGGAAGGGGTGGCATGTCAGGCTCTTTGGCAGTAATTCAGTGGCGGGTCCCTCCGTCCCTCTCAGAGGGAATGACCTGCAGCTGAATTGCCGCTGAAGAAGAAAGCAGTGGAGATGCCGCCCGATCGCGGCTTTTTTATTTATTTTTTTCCCCGCTGCCTAAGGTGGCAAAAACCCTGGAGCTGGCCCTGCAAAGATTTCTCCATGCCAGGGGAATCCCCATCTGACTGTTTACAGCATCTTCAGAGCCTCTTTATGTCACTAAAGCAATGCAAAGCGGCCATTGCATGGATCAGGATAATTTTAGATTCCAGTCGAATTTCCCAAACATGTCATTTTTCAACACCCTAATTTAGAAATGATTTGCCTTTGATCTTTCAAAATAAGTATTCCAATGTACCTGGAACCTGTTCAATTTTTCACTGAAAATACTTTTCAAAGTTACAAGGGATATGAAAATAAACTTTTGTTGGAATTCTGGCTGTAAGCTCTGTTCTAGGCCTGCTGATTAATTGCTTCATAATCAGGGTAATTTATTGACCTGTAACTCAAAAACAGTTTGACCTGTTTTCTTAAAGAAGTATACATATGAGCAAAATGAAATATGGGACACAATTTTCAAAAGCATCTCAAAGACATATGATCCTAAATCACTTTAGTGCCAGATTATTAAAGATATTTAAGCACCTATAATCAATTACTTAGCACTTAAATATCTTTATAGATCTGCCCTTTAGCACTCTAGGGCTCAATGAAGCTCCATGCAACTTGGACTTTCTAAGTCACTTTAGTGCTTCTGAAAATTTGCCCCATATGCACGTGCCCAAAGCAAGTCAGTGAAAATGGGAAACAACTCAGGAGTCTTGACCACTAGGCCCAGGTCAGGAAAGCACTAAATGTGCTTAAACATTTTCCTGAATAGGGACCTTAGTCCCATGCCTGAAGCACTAGGCAACACCACCTCCCATTCTTACTAAGAGAAAAGGAATTGTTATTATCTAAGTATTGCATTAGCTGAGAACAAAAGGTGGAGTTTATCTAAATCATATGGGCATATTTTATTGCATTTTATACAACTGAGGCCACTACAAATGCTTGCCCTGCTTCTTTGCATATTTTAGTTTCCCGAAGCAATTTCCTCCACTTAAGTTTTTTTTAATCTTCCACAAAAATGCTTTGTTAATTATAGAAGTGGGTTTTATGCAGAAAGCTGTTTTTCCTTTGCACTCTCATTTCTTAACAAATGTCTGCTGTGAAATGTCTGTATTATATCTATGAGCCATTAGAAATATAATCTTTTAATTAATCATTCATTAAGGCCCCATTCTGCAAATCACATGCTTAACTTTCAGCTCGTAAGCAATCTCTTCCCTATTCAGCAAAACACTTCAGCATGGGCTTATGTCCCTTTCATTTTAACAGGAGTACTTAAAGTTAAGCATGGGCTAAGGTACTTGTGACAGGGTGCTGGGCAAAGGGTTGCTGATTCAGCCCTCTGTCACCAGGGATGGCAGGTTTGTATAATTTTTGGTGGTGCCCAGAATGAGTCCAAATCCCTCCCCCCGCCACACACACACCCCTACCAGCCTAAGGCTCTGGGAGAGAGTTTGGGTGCGGGAGGGGTCAACCTCTGGGAGGGAGTTGGGGGGTGTGCAGGCTCTGGGCTGGGGGTCGGGGTGCAGGAGAGGGTGCAGGGGGCAGGCTCTAGGAGGGAGTTAAGGTTGGGGGTGCAGGTCCTGGGCTGGGGTTGGGGTGCGGGAGAGAGTGCAGGGGTAGGCTCTGGAAGGGAGTTGGGGTGCGGGGTCTGGGCTAGGGCCGGCAGTTGGGGTGCAGGAGGGGGTGTGGCATGTAGTGCTTACCCTGGGCGGCTCCCAAAAGTGACCTGCACCCCCCTCTGGCAGCAGCACCTAGGTAGGGGCCCAGCACACCGCTGCCCACAAGCACCACCCCCGCAGCTCCCCTTGGGCGCAGTTGGCAGAGTCAGCGCTGGGGGCGGGGGTAGTACATGGAGATACCGCCCCTCCCCAGGGGCTGCAGGGACTTGCCGGCTGCTTCCAGAAGCAGAGCAGGCAGGCAGAAAGCCACCTTAGCCCCACTGTGCTGCCAGTGGTGGCGGTGGGGCCCAGGGCCCTTTTAAATCACCTGGGGTGGCAGGCAGGGCCAGGGGGACATTCTGGGGGAGGTGCGTCCAGGGGTCAGGGGAGGGGCGAGGGGAGAGACCCGGCCCCAAACTTTGGTGGAGCCGGGCCTCTGTGCTCTCATATTGGTAGAGCACCGACACCATGGGCCCATACAACTCACCACCCCTGTCTGTCAGGCCAGTTCCCATTTCGGGGTATAGATTAGAGCTGGCTAGAGATAACCTGGCCTTAAGTGAGGAAGCTGAGACAGCTGCCACGTAATTAGCCTGGGACTATATAAAAGCCTCAGGAGAAGGAAGCCAAAGGGGGAGCAGAAAGAAAGGGAAAAGGCTGGGACTGACAGCAGGGAGGTAGCACTCCTTTCCCACTGACAGTGAAGGGCTAACAGTACACGGTGAAATGGTGGTTGGAACAAACCTATGAATAAACTGCACCAGTGGTTATTAACCCCAGGGTCTCAGAGTGACTTTGTGGATTTAGCAGAAGCAGGAGCCAAAGGGGCCCTGCCGTGCTCTACTACAGTACTGTATCAAGCTCAAAAGCCAAATCTTCATGCCATTGAAATCAACAGTAAATCTCCCAAGCATTAGGACCTAATCAATCTCCATGTCTATTTGCAACCAGCCCTGATTGTGGTGGGTTTTGTAATTTGGACATATGTCCATTAGGAACTGAATAGAGACTCCCAAACTAATTTCACAGAGAACACTGAACCACCATCCCATGGTAATCATTTTAAATCAACTGTCTGCCGGAATTGGATTTGAACAGGTAACAGAGAGCTGAAAGATTATACAATCTATAACCAATTCCCCGATTATTACAATCCCCCAGACCTTATTTTTGAGATGATGAATTGTGCTGCTGCTTATATGTCTATGCTATACTCCAGTAAGAAATTAGCTGCATACAGTGGTACAGGTAGGAAAGTGTGAGATCATGAATAGAAGACCAGTGGTCAAATCCAGAGCCAGGAGGTGCAATGGCTTGAATCCACTGATCCCAGGTCTATTCCCTGGGATCAGATGCATATGAAACTTTTTCTCACTCTTATAAAATATTTACCAACTCCCTTCCTTTGCTCAACAGTCATTTACCCACAAATATCGTCTTAAAACTAAAACTAGGAGAAGAGCCTGTGGTTAACGAGATAGGCTGCAATTCCTCGATATCTTACTCGGGGCAAGCTGAAGGGAAACTAAACTGGGAAAGCTCTAATTAGAGGATTGCAGTCCAGACTCTCCTTTACTCTGCACAGTATGTGGTCATTCACACCACTGCACCAGAGTTTTCATCTAGCTGAGTTTTGCAGTGGCATAAAAGATTACACAAAGCCTGGGGCCAGAGAATCTGGCCCAAGAGACTTTTAAAACCTGGTTTTAAAAAAAGCCATGAGAATTACTCCATGACATGACTTTATTTTTCTAGCCCCCTTCATTATACACCTGGCTAGAACAGAGCCACAGTCATAAATTGTATTTGTTACTAAATAAAAGTTAATAGCTGCCATATATTTGAAATCAATCCCCTATCTATCTATATATATAGATATTTATATAATGCTACAAGCATACATGTTGCTATATTAGGGTTGCCAACCCTTCAGGATTATCCTGGAGTCTCCAGGAATTAAAGATTTATCTTTAATTAAAGATTATGTCATGTGATGAAATCTCCAGGAATTTGTCCAACCAAAGTTAGCCTACCATATATATAGGGTTGCCAATGATGTCGAACAAAGTGCCAGTCCTAAAGAGCTTACAGTCTAAAGACACAAATGGGTACAGGACAACAGAGGACAAATACAAAGAGGGTGTGGTCATTATTGCTAGAATCCAGACCTGGACTGCCAGATAAAGAGGCCCAGGCAACATATTTTGATGAGCCTACACAGAATCGTCTCAATCAAGTTTTCTGATCTCTCTTTGTCCAGTCTGAACCAGGAATCCAGTGCTGCCTCCTGAGTCTTAATCATTCTTTCCTCTGCTCCCAGCCCAACCTCCCTTCTTTTCAGGCACTATTTTTTGTGCTATTTACAAAATTCTACCTGGAATCCCCTACATCTAGCAGAACATTGGGATATAATATACAAGGGCAAAAAAAAGGGGAAAATTACCCTGAAAATGAGACATTTCAGAGACTCCATTAAGTCCACAAGGACTTCACTGTTGCTATTATGGAAGGCACTCAGGTGATGGGCAGCAGTATATTAGACAGACAATTCTACACCAATGGCAGTGGTGAACTAAGGGGAGTTATGGCAGAATGTTGTGGGCTACTCAAAAGGTTGATGTACACACGTACAAACATTTGCTTTTTGTTGCAACATTTTGGCATCTGACTTTACTAAATAAGAATATCAAATCATTTCCCCCAGTATCCTATTGGACGCAATTGGCAGAGTCAGCACTGGGGGCAGGGGCAGCACGCGGAGACACCACCCCTCCCCAGGGGCCGCAGGGACTTGCCGGCTGCTTCCGAAAGCAGAGTGGGCAGGCAGAAAGCCACCTTAGCCCCTCTGCACTGCTGGGGTTGGGGCTGGGCTGGGACCTTTTAAATCACCTGGGGGCAGCAGGCAGGGCCGGGGGACGCTCCGGGGGAAGCGCGTGGGAGCGGCAGGGGGGCCGGGGGAGAGACCCGGTCCCGAACTTTGGTGGAGACAGGCCTCCGCCGTGCTTCTTCCTACTATAAGTGGTGTTGCTTTTCCTTCACTTGTTTCCATGTTCACTCCCCTCCTGCCTCTTCTTCATTATCCCCAGTCTCTTTCCCTGTTTCCCCCTGTACCTCTCCTTCTTGCTCAAACTCTAACACTTTCCCACCAGTCACCTCCACCCCACCCACCGGCACAGTGAGCTCACATTCTCAGTATCACACCCTCTGTTACCCACACACTCCCAAACTCCCAGACTTCTCACCCATACTTACGCTGGTGCCCACATACTCCACCCATCACTCACAAGCCTAGGGACCTTCTCACCTCTCCTCAGCCCTGGTCATTTCCTCCCCCCTTAGGCCACCATATGTCAGGAAGGAGCTCTGACCAGGGCTCCACTTGTTCTGCTTGTTCTGACATTAGAGCAATCAGGGCTCAGATCAAAGCTCCCACTCTGTACCAGTGCAACTGGCCCAGTAGATTATGAATGAGCCTGGCCAATTAGGCAAATACCTCGTTGCACAGCAATCCAGTCAGGCCTGCTGGGATGCTTCATGAAACAAGAATGCTTGCAGCCGGTTTTAGGGAGACGATTGGCAGCTGGCACCTGTTAGCCAGGAGGTCATGGGCGGCTGCCAGATGCCAAGGTGCAGGTTTGGCAGGGGGGAAGTTTTTGCTTTATTATGCCCCATGCAGGTTCCAGGGTATCTGAGAAGGCGGTATGTACTATTCAGCTTCCTGGGTTCATCCGTAATCTCCCTGGAGTCCAGGGAGATTACGGATGAACCCAGGAAGCTGAGTAATACATATCACCTCCTCAGTCGCCCCAGAATGTGCACAGGGCATATCAGAGGCTCAGGTTCTTCTTTGGGAAGAGAAACTGTCATGCTGTGGCTTTTCCCGGACGGCTTGGGGTCTGAGGAGGGGAGGTGCAGTGCAGCTGTGGGTGGCCCAGGACTCCTCCAGGCAGGTGCAGGGGGGCTCCTCCAGCTGAAGGGGGGCACTCGGGGCTCTGGCCTGTGGGGATACAGGCAGAAGGGGCAGAGCCAGAGGCTAGCCTCCCCGAAGGGGGGCTCCACCTGTCATCCATGCAGCAGGTGATTTCAAGCAGAAGGGTTGGTGTGAAAGAAGGCATGAAGCCAGGAGTGGGCAAAGGAAACAAAGGGCACAGTCATGGAAGATTTGGGGCAGAGCACAGGGAGTGGAAGGGATCAGGGCCGGTGCAAGGATGTTTCGTGCCCTAGGCAAAACTTCCACCTTGCGCCCTCCGCCATCCCCGAGCCTCCGCCCTGAGGCGCGCCCCTCCCCACTGCAGCTCCCCCCCTCTGCCATGAGGCGCCCCCCTGTGGCAGCTCCCCACCACCCACCCTCCGCCATGAGGCACCCCCTCCCGCCCCAGCTCACCCCTGCTCCGCCTCCTCCCCGAGCACGCCATGGCTGCTTCACTTCTCCCGCCTCCCAGGCTTGTGGCGCCTAAGCTGATTGGTGCCGCAAGCCTGGGAGGCAGGAGAAGTGAAGCAGCTCACCCCTGCTCCGCCTCCTCCCCAAGCATGCCATTGCTGTTTCACTTCTCCCAGGCTTGCGGCGCCAATCAGCTTAGGCGCCGCAAGCCTGGGAGGCGGGAGAAGTGCAGCAGCCACGGCGTGCTCGGGGAGGAAGCAGGGCAGGGGTGAGCTGGGGCGGAGAGTTCCCCTGCGTGCCCCCCACCTTACTTGCTGCAGGCAGCCCTCCCCACACTCCCCTGCCCCAGCTCCCTCCACCTAAATGCCAGCGGTGACCAGGGCAGCCAAAGATCCAGCCACCGCGGTCGCTGTGAAGAAAATGCCACCCCCCAAATCCCAGCAGTCGCCTAAATGATTGCACCAGCCCTGGAAGGGATGAAGGCAGAGAGAAGGGCAGAAATGTAGGCAGGTGAAGAGGTAGAGAGAACTTGGAAAGTGACACATTCCAGTTCTCTTGTTTTTCATTATAGTCTTCGTTATGTACAGTACCAACACAGCGTGTTGAGAATGTAATTGTTACATTTCCTAAGAGGCAAACATAATCGTCAAACTCTGATTGCCAGTGTTGAAACACTACAAATTGCATGCATCTGGAGGCATGTCAAATCAGATTTGTTTTGTATCCACCAACTTCCCAACTCACTTCCCTCTCCTGCACTTAGTCCAGAGCGTTCTTACCAACGTAACTAGCGAAGATTTTCAAAGCAGCAGAGGAAGACATGTATCTATATCCCCGAGGCTGTTTTGAAAAATGTCAACCATCTGTAGATCATCTCAGGCATTTAAATGTGCCCATCACAGTCTCTAGGTGCCAGCCCAGTAAAAAGCACTAGAAGATCATGACTGGAATGAGGAAATCTGGGTTAGAAGGACACTGATTTAGCATCTCATCCCAACCCCATGACAGTCTGTACTCTGGAGGAGTTAATGCTCAGAGATGGAAGAGCCTTGTGGGTTGCAGGCATTAAATGACCAGGTCAGTCTTTACACTTTCCTTTTGAAATTCCTCTGTCCGTGAAGCATTCCAGCAGACCTGGACTGGAGACTGCTACAAACAGCTTTTAAACCTGTAGTAGAGTTCATTTGGGCCAGAGGCCATAATCAGCTCTTATTTACATCATGGTAAATATGGATTCATTCTAGTAAACTCAAATGACGGTAACTAAGAGCAGAATCAGGACTCAGGGGTGCAGCCAGGAACAGCTGTTTCTCCCTGCCAAGGCTTATCTCCATGATAAAGCAAATTTAGTCTGAAGCACTAGAGTAGATGCACCCAGATCTGGTACTGAGCCCGGTCAACATGTGCATTACCTTGTCCTCTTCATGATTTCCCATAAAGAAATTGCTCACTACTTTGCCAATAAACTGGTGACCTTTAGGCACTTTTCACAAATCCTCAGAAAAGTTGACAAACCAGCTTTGGCTGAAACTAGGTATAATCCCTACTCACTGCAGCACAGAGGCTGGAAGAGGTAAAAAGCTTGTGTATTTTTGGCTCACAAAGCAAACAGGAAAAAACTTTGTGTGCCTGCAAACATGCCCGAACCTTGTTCCCAGAGCTCAATCACCACACTTGCTAGGCTGTAGCTCTCAAGTGAAAACGTGTTTCTCAGAGCTTGAATGAAAACTGCAACATGGCTAAAACACTACATTCTGCTCATACAGACAATTGGGTACTCCACTCCTGGAACACCACTCTTGGAACACACAAGTGACTACAGAAAGCTGCTACTCAATGGTATCTTTTTTATAGTTGTCAGTGCTGAGTAGGCAGGTTATTTGTCTTTCATTAAAGAATATAAACTAGATCTAATCTGTCTGATCAGTTATGATCAGCACTGGGTTCATTAACTCATCAATTTCATGTTCCGACATGATACAATGTTGTAGTGAAGACAAGTTCTAAGGCTCAGAGCCTGAAAGGAATTTAGCTGCCTAATTCCCACTGATTTCAATGGACAGGAGGTACCTAAATCCTTTGAGGGCCTAAATCACTTGCCCAAGATCAAGAATGATTCATTTGGAGAGCAGAGATTAGAACTCAGAATTAGCCCCTGGGATCAGAAATTCCTGTTCACAGAGAAGCCTCACAGTCAGATGTCAAGTAATCAATATTTCCATCAGAGTCTTTATTCTGTGATTCATTCTGTGTTTATGTGACCCAAGAACCTCTTAATGCCATCTGAAAAGGGAGTGCAGAGGGTCGGATACAGGTATCTCCTGATTCTGGTATGTATGCTCTGGTTCTCCAAGGAATGTCACGTGAAGTCTCAAATGAAAGCTGGTGTCACACTGGTCATCAGTATCATTGTGAAATGTACATGTATTATGCAAGGAGTTACGTATCTGTACCAGAAAATTATGTTCTTAAGCATGTAAGGAAAAAGCAAGTCACCCAAAGGTGACATGCCTTAGACCCATTCCTCTAAACAGGAGGTGAGAATCGTATCGCTCTGTCAGGATGTAAATTAAGCATTGTACATTAACACAATGTTAACAAACAGATGTGATGTCAACAGGAAAGGAGCACACAGGAAAAAACAAGCCACAGGGGGTTATCGTGTCTAGGAGTAAAGACAATGAATTTTGGGGGGTATTTCTAGAAGGCAAAGACAACACCCTGTCACCTGCACTTAGGTAGTAAACAGACAATGTGTCCATTCATGAAAATGGAGTCTCAGGCAACTTTGGTTGAAAATGCTGAAGCAGACATTGGGTGAGATAAAATCTTTAACCTGTTAGTTAAGTTTAGCCTCTAGAAAGCACGTTATGATTTTATTTTATATGTAACCATTTGTTTCCAATATTCTTACTCACTATCTCCTGAATCGCTAGTCTTAGGTAATAAATTTATTCTCATTTTCACCATAAATATATCTCAGTGCTGTGGGATTGAGCAAAATGGTTATCCTGGCTTGAGTTTTACAAGCTGCTGTGTACTGTGCCTTTGGGAACAGCAGGCCTGGCAATTCTGTGAGTGTTCAGTGGCAAAGGAGCTGGATACTGCAAGGAACACTCCAAGGATTTGGGGTTGGTGTGTAGCTATCACTATCTGAACTGAGACAGGGAGGCCTGTGCAGGTCTCGAAGGCAGCGCTTGTGCTGCCACAGGCCTGTAGTTTCAGGGAACTGATCACAGCAGACACAGAGAACACAAATTCACACTAAGGGCAAGTAGTAGTGAGGTGCCTCACAACTCTGGGTACTGTCTCAGGTTAATATATTTATTCTACTAGTCAGAATTTATTTATGTTATTCTGGAGAGATTTTCAACTAAGAATCAATTTAAATAGAAAAAATATTTTGGGTGCCTCCATTTTTCAGCATTGAAATTGATACGCTTTAAGGGGCCTGATTTTCAAAAAGACCTGAGCACCCACCTTCTGAAAATCAGGTCCTTTAAAAACCTGAGTCACCCAAAATCACGTCCCTTTTGAAACTCTTGGCCTGAATTCTTAATGTAAAAAAACGCCTTCTAAAAAAGTCCTTCAGGCTGTCTTTCTGATAAAAAGCAAAAAAGGGAACAAATACTTTTTTCTCCCCCTTTGGAGATCACCTGCCTGAGGGTTTTCCCCTCCTTCACATGGTGTGCAGCAGCAGAGCTGTTAGTTTCTGAGATGTTTATTTTTGGAGCAGCAGCAGTTTCTCTGAGTTTTATTCTGCACATTTTAGTTTCATTGGCTATATAATCTGAATAAATTACAACCAAAAAAAGTCAATGTTTAAAAAAAGAAAACCATAATAATTTAGAAGATTCCTATTTCCTGTTACATTTTTACTATTAAAAGTTTTTAATTTTTCACCAGCTTTTTTCTTTTTGCGGTCTGTTGAAAACAGTAGTGAGCTATGAACAGACTCATATACTGCTGCTCCCATGTGCAATGTTCACTGATTCTGCAGCTTCAGAGGAGATATGAGGTTGTTGAAGAGAAGCTCAAATTTATACACACACACACCACTCCTTACTAAATCACTTAGGAACAACATCTGTTCTAGTATCACCACTGTTTGTTACAAGCCATAAATAATATGTTTAAATAAAGCTAAAATCTGCTTCTTTCACCCCATTTTTACTATCTTAGCCCACCTGTTTCCTTGCACCTGTTTTTGTTTTGAATAGTTTGCACACCAGTCATCCATTACTTTAAGAAACCTCTCCCCTTCGAAGAAAAAAAAAATGTAATCGTTTTGACAACCTGTGTTCACAGCCTGATCTCTCACATTCAATAGTGTTTTATTGGTATCTCCAGCAAAAGTTACAGAGAATATGGCAGGTACTTAAATAAGAAACAAGATGTAGTCTTTTTCTCAAATGTCCCTTCACTTTAGAGGGCATAGAAGTGTTCTCTGACCTGTTGATTACTTTAACTAAACTAAAATGTCATAGTATGTCCAATGACAACAAAGTGTTTTCACACATTTTGCTTTTCTGTTAGGGATTAATATATCCCATTCCTCTCAGTGTACATATGATTGTGTTTGCTACTTGTGGCACTCTGCCAAGGCATTGGTCTGAAGCTGTAATTACAGGGTTTGTTCCAGGCTAGAAGAGAAAAACAAAACTTCAAAGTATAGAGCCTACCCCAGAGTCATTCAGACTCTGTGATCCAGACAGGTTGGGCAGGTCTCTTGCTGCCTGATAAAACTGTCCAGATCCAAGTTCAACACACAGTGCCAAAACTGAAACTGGATCTGGAGATTTGCATAAACCAGTGAAAGATCTGTCACAGTTGGGAGCACAGATTCTGAACAGATCCCAGAATGGTAAAATAGTCTGGGAAACTATTAACTATTAACAGAACCTCAACTCCAGTAGTATAATTTGGCATTATACAGATGAGAACCATTAATACATCTGCAAACAATACCAATGAAAGAATTCTACCACTGCTGAGCTTTCAGTGATAATCCTTTTCATGCAGAAACATGGCCTAACATCAGGGATAGATTGTGTTAAGAAGACTCAGGACTAGAAGAAAGGAGTAAGATTCAGGGAAAAAATGAAAAAAAATATGGGTGAGCATAAGAAACTGAATGGGACAAAATAAAAGAAAAAGAAACGAAATGCAAAGGCTTGGATTCTCCATTACTTTACACCACGTGGACTCATTTGCACCCATGCAAACTTAGTACCAAGTGGGGGCAAAACATTCCCATTCTGATGTAGTGGCATCTTACTCTCACTTCGAACATGTCTAAATGCCTACCCATGGGGAAAGGCAGAGGAGAATAGAACACAACACGTGGCACAAGAACCTAATGAAACACAGCATATGCCAAAAGCTAGAAGGTGATACAGACAGTACATGTGGAGAGAGTCTGGAGAACAACAAAGGGAAGAAAAAGAATGACAAACGAGGGGGAAAGGGAAACTGAAGAGGAGACCAGTGAAAAACTGCAAATAAATAAGACAGGAAATTGTTGAAATCAATGGAAATTCGGAGCCTAAATATCTTTGAGGATCTGGGCCCCACTCACTGCAGAAAAATGTGTGGATGCAATTTTGCCCTGTAACAATGGAAAATTATGTCCCTTTCACTGGGTTTAAATTTGTTAATTAATTACTAATTAGAGATTACAAATTACCCAATGATCCAATTACTAGGTCATAACAATTGTCTGCCTGTACCTCAAATAAAAAAAAACAAACATGCTAGATAATTTCAATTCTTTTTAAAACTGAATCAGGGGTAACGGGATGGCTCAGGAGCAATGGGATCTATGGTTGAAATAACCTTTCACTCAAGCAGGGCCCAGTTCCATAGTGACCCCAGTTCCTTCCATTAGAAGTCTCTTTTTTAAATGAGCTGATGGTCACAATCCAGTTTCTTGATAGTCACCTCCTAAAACCTAAAAAAATTGCTATTATTAATCTCTCCAGAGATACAGAGGATTGTCAAGGCAGAGGTTACCGACCCCTGGACTAAATTACTAATTACCTCTAGACTTGGTTCCTCCAGAACAGGACGGACGTACTAATAGGGCAAATGGGGAATCCTTGCACTGTTGATCTCTGGTCTTTACTATTCTGTGGATAGAGGACTTCAGTCTTCCGGGCTATCTGTCTGGTGCCTATTGCTACTAGATCTGTCCATGGAGGAACTGTGTACACAAGTGTTCCCAATAAGCTGTTTTGCATTCACATTTGTACAAACAAGTGTGATAATTGAAATCAGACTCACAATGGCTCTTGCCTTTTGCAGATGCAATTGTTCTCCCAACTTGTTTGACAATCTGGTCCTAAATCCCTATAGCAAAAATTCCATTCTACACGCAAAAAAGGAAAGCTTTTAGATGTCTACTCTTCTCCATTACACCATGAGAGTCTCATGATATATTGTGACAAATATGCTAATTCTGTCAGGAAAGAAAGCAGCAGAACATGTTAAACCCTGTAATTAAAACATGTTAGTTAAAAACAAGTTAGCTGACACCTATTTAGACATGTCCTGTGTCCTAGACCAGACATATCTTAAGGTTATAAGAGAGGAGACACAGTGCCATCAGCAAAGGCAATATGAATAACATGGATACAAACCTTAGGTAAGGGACCAGGTGCCTAGTGGATAGTGTAGCCACAGTCACAGCTATGCAGATGCCCTGCCCTGACACCTGGCCTACACACATATTTCATACCTACTAGTGTAACCAGTTCAGTTCCAGGTGTGTATTTTTTTTTATCGTTAATAGTTATAAAACTACAACATCTACTGTGAACACAGTTAATACTAGGATAAAGGTTTGCCAGAGTGACTAGTCCCTGTAAATGAAGTAGCACTGGTGCCCCTGTGCCAGAACAAGAGGTCCCAATTTGGCCAGTTAAGGATGAGACAACACCTGGGACTACAAAGGGTTGGATAGGTGGAGGAGGAAGAGAAACTAGACAGAAGTGAGTGCAATTGATCTGAGTTAGGGCTGAAATGGTCTCTGGGGAAAGCTGCAGAGAGCCTTCTGCAGGCTTTTCCTGGAAGGAGGGAAGAATGATGAGGAAGCCAGCGGAGGGGCTAGCCTGCTGCCTTTCCTGAGTAAAGCCAGGGAAGCTTAAAAGGGCTGAGGGAGGGCTACAAAGCCAGGGAAAGGGCTGGTCAGTTGTCCTTCCTGAGACAGAGATCCAGGGCTGAAGGCTAAGAGCTGCAGAGGGAGATACTCGCTAGTTCTTGGAGCTGGAACATGATGACCAGTACCACTGGGACTGCTCTGGAGAGCTGGGATGGGGTGAGGGAGGCTGGGGTTTTACCTGTTGCACTGTCTAGACTATAGTTGTGGGACTCATTCTTATGGTTTATGTATATAAGACTTTTATAATACATAAATGAAGCCCACAAGGGCTGTATTTATACTCAGGGAGACTGTGTGGGCTATTTCTGGGGACTCTGAAAGGAACCAGGGGCAGGGGCACCTGATATGCCATGGCCTGCTGCAGGAGGGTGCTCCAGGTGGAACTGCCTCATCACAGGTGCCTCATGCTGGTGTAGCTTATTCCCCTTCCCACACGGGAACATGCTACACTGGTATAGCTGAGTCAACACTAAAGAGCTGGTACCATTTAACTGTACTTGAATTGATAAAGCAGTACAACTTGGGAGAGAGTTCTGTTCTGCCCTAATCCCAGTTATGTGTACTCAAGCTTCGAAATGGAGATGAGAATTCACCCCAAAGACTCTGATTCAGGAAAATACTTCTCCAACATGCTTTACTTTAAGGACATGAGTATGCCTATGCAGGTTAATGGGGGTGCTTGTGTATGTACCTTCTTGAACATGGCCTTTGTTATTATGTCTTGTAAGTGAGCTATAGCAGAAAAGGCTAGAAAAACTAGTTTCATTTTTCTTTGCACAGTTGTACATTCTATTTATACAGCTCCTATATTTTCAGTTGATAGATGTACTAACTCTAGAGGTGATAATAAAATACAATTGGGATTGTGCTGAATTTTACTCCTTTAGAATATAGGCAGAAGGCCTGAAAGGTTTGGTTTTACATTTTTCATGAGGGGGTTTTTACTGCTTCTCTTTTACACTGAAAAATTCAAACTGGTTGAGTGCATTACAGTAAAAGGGAAGGGAAGTTTTCCTTCCCTTGGAGCATCATATATTGATTACTGCAGGACACAAGATGTAGGTGTACCAAGTAGTTCGATTCCAGGTGACGGTTGTTGGGTTTTTAATACTTAAGCTGATCTTCTAAATAAGTGAGTTTCCCCCATAAGGTGACCAGTGACTGCACAAGGAGAACACTCCCTGGAAGAAAACAATGTTTTATTGTTATATGGGAAGGAAGCTAAGAAGCTCTCTATAAAGAAATGCCTGTCATATGGATATAAGATTTTTAAAAGGGTGCATAATTAAAGGATTACAGTTCTTGACATGCATCTTTTTCTTAGATTTCTTGTAAATCAGAAGTGCATTTAGTGGCTTTAGCTGTTAAGAGAGTGTGAATTAACTATTCATTTCTGCATCTAGATAAATCTTTCTTTGCACATCACAACACATTTATGGCAGGCAATCTTCTCCCATTTACTGAGTGTTTCCCTGTTTATACGGATTACATGGATGGATTTCAAATGGTGTTATCAGTGTGTTTAGGCTAGAACCAAACTGAATCTGAAATTTGAGAAGGAACTTATTGCAGAGCTTGGGTGTGGAATATTTTCCTCCACTTCTCTTCCATTTTATATAGCACGTTGCTGCAGGCAGCTGTATGCTGTCCAAGTTTTATATGCTAGTGTTGTTAATTATTTATATAGCACTAGAGGTGAATAAATCCCTTTCCAAAGATGTAACAAGCGAGATCCCTGCCTCCGGGAGACTATAATTTAATACAGACAAAACTGATGAAAACAAAAGGCTCAGACACCAGGATGAATGAAGACAGGGCCAGAGGGTAGATTAAACTGTGCCGGCTATGTGGAAAAAATATGTTTTTCAGGAAGGATTTGAAGACCGAGAAGGAATTAGTTTGGTGCAAAAGCAGAGGATGGCTGTTCCTACCTTTTCTCAGGGAACCGTTTGCTCTTGGAATTCAGACAGGATGCAAAACATAAGAGTTGTTAATCAGACGGTACCAAGAGTGGAAGAAGGAGACAAAGAGAGCACTAAAGTGAGAGAACTTGGTGGAGTGGAAGCACTAGTATACGCTAAGAAAGGGTTGCAGTTACGGCTTTACTGGTATGCCAGCTATATTAGATACAGCTTATATGGGCCCCCCAAAAAGTGCTATTTCTGGCATAGTTTATACCAGTTCAACAAGTGAAAAACTATATCAGCAAAGTATCAGAGGGGTAGCCGTGTTAATCTGGATCTGTAAACAGCAACAAAGAGTCCTATTGCACCTTATGGACTAATAGAAGTATTGGAGCATAAGCTTTCGTGGGTGAATACCCACTTCATCAGACACAGAAGCTTATGCTCCAATACTTCTGTTAGTCTATAAAGTGCCATAGGATTCTTTGTTGCTATATCAGCAAAGTCATTTTTATGCTGGTATAATTATAGCTACACTCGAGCTTTTGCTGGTAAAGAAATGTTGCTCATGCTGCCCCAATAATACACACCGCCCACACGCCTCTAACTGACCTTGCTGTACCAGAAAAATCTTCTAGTGTAGACCTGGCCTAAGTCAAGCCAGGAAAAAGATCCTCCGTTGCTGTAAACTGTCATAGCTCCACTGAAGTTAATGGAGGTATTCTATCTTACACCAGCTACAGATTTGCCCCACAAGGTAAAGATATAGGCAGGAGGAGAGCAAGGCAGAAAGGATCAGTTGTTTGAATTTAATATAGAAGAAGAGAGGAAACCAGTAAACGAGAGAATGATGTTATCAGAAGGCAATTGAAGAAGAATGAGTATGCTGCAAAGTTCATGCTCCATACTGTTTTTGTTACACTACAGCCAGCATTAGACACACATTTCATGATTTAACCTACTCAGAAAGGTACTTAATTCCTATAGTTCAGCACAACTGCAGGTAAGAAAGGAATGTATGGATGAGAGGGTAGCTTTAGATCTTGCATTCAGTCTGATAGCCTATTAATAGCCCTTTTGTTTACAAAATTAAATTACAAATTGCCATTTTTATACATTCCTTTTTGTAACACTCCTAGACAGAGTCTCGGCTTTGTTACTGTTCTCAAAAGACATTAACTCACATTTATGGCCACACCTGAGTGATAGGGTGATAACTCTGGGTACCGTTGGGGAATGTCAGGTACCACATCACTATCTGCCCTTAGCATGAAGCAGTCTTGTCTGCACCTGCTGTGGATCAGCTCCTTGAGGGATAATTCAGTGGTTTTAGCATTAGCCTGCTAATCCCAAAGTTGTGAGCTCAACCCTTGAGGGGGCCATTTAGGGATCTGGGGCAAAAATCTGTCTGGGGATTGGTCTTGCTTTGCAGGAGGATGGATTAGATGACCTCTTGAGGTCCCTTCGAACCCTGATATTCTATGAATCTATAAATTCTATGAATCTAACACCAATCTCTGGAGCCCAACCACTGCCTGCTTGCCTCAGTCTCTGTACGAGTAGCAATAGGTATATACCAATCCTCAAGTGCTCCCTGCAGTTTCCAGCCTCTTATCCTCTGAACGATCACAGAATTACCAGGCCAGCTGTTCCCAAAGGAACAGTACACACCAGCTTGCAAGATTCAATACAGGACCATCACTTTGCTTAATCCCACAGAACTGAGATGTTTATAGTGAAAACAAGAATAAGCTGATTATCAAAAAACAGAGATTCAAGTGACTGTGAGTAGGAAACAAATGGTTACATATAAAACAAAATCATAACACACTTTCTAGAAGAGACTAGACTAACCTCATAGCTTAACCTCCTATCTAAAGTTTTCTCACCCAAACTTCTCTTCAGCATTTTCAGACAAGCTGTGCTGAGACCCCTTTTTCCCTTTCTCAGTGAAGGGGTCCCAGATGTCTTCCCTGCCTCCCAAGTATAGTCAAACAAACCTTTGAATTGCAGCCACCAGATAGGGTTCCCTCCCCCCGCTGCTTCTCTTGTTCAGTTAGCTCCCTTCTGAAGCACCCACTGTCCTTCAATTGCATTCAGTTCAGAGTGGTGATGGAGACCTATTATGAACAAGACCATACTCAATGGACATGTAAACAAGTAGATGGATGTGCATTTCTCATCTGATGGAAACCTGTTTTTTTCACCTTTGCTGGTGACCAAGCTCCTAGACCGACTTTAATAACATTTTCAGCATGTATACACAAAACTCCTTACATAGTGTCTGTACATATATTGATGTCAAGTGCATCACCAGCTTTCATTCAACAGCTCACATAACATTCTTTGGTAACCTGGAATGTATGTATCAGACCCAAGAAATCCCAGTAGCCCCTCTGCACTCCTGTTGCCAGGTGACATTAAGAGGTTTTCGGATCACTGACACTACATGTTCAGCCCTCCACTCTGCCCTATTTCCCTGTCAATAAAAACTCTTTGTGACTTTATCCAACCTTTGCAAAAAATTTAAAAATATCCAGCCCCTCACCTGTTTCCTTTCCTGAGTTCCTAAATAAACTCCACACGAGGGGGAGGGGAGGGAGGTTTCCAGTCAATTACAACAGTCCTCTTTAGGGTCCAATTCATTAACAAAGTTCAAAACTAAAAGTCTTTCCTCTAGTCTTCAGCTAGGCACAGCCCAGATTCCTCTAGTTTGGTCAGAGTCTTTCATGGTTTAGCAGGCTACTCCCAGCCCTTCCTAACTGAAGCAATTCCTCTGGTCTCAGGGTCTTTCCTGCAGGAATCTCACTTACTCACTGCAGTTTTACTACACCTTCCTGCACACCCCCATACCTTACTGCAGCTGTCTTCTGTTCTTTGTAGGAAACTATCTAATTCCCCTCAGTGGGGCTCTCTAGCCCAAGGGCAAGACACCCGGTTACATACCCTCTTCCTTTAGCAAAGGAAGCATCTGATTTGGAAACATATCTAGAAAATAAGTCAACAGCAGTGCTTTTCATACCATAAAGTTTTCATACCATCTAACGGATTTACGATATTCTTGTATTTTAACCTGCTGGATCTAAGGACTTAAAATAATAATCTAATAATATTTATTAATTATTAGTAGTATTTGTATTACTTTACTCACTAGGGATATAAATCAACATACTACACCGTTTAGAATCTGAATAGAATCGAATCAAGGATCAAGGCCACACTGTGTGAGGCACCACACACAGACGTTCAATCAAAAGATAGTCCTTGTCTCAAACAGCTCATAATCTAGATTGTGCATTTAATAATAGTCATGTCTTGTAGATTATGATGGATGTCCAGGAAACAGCTTCACAAGTGAGTCTTCCTGCAAGCTATCATCAAATGTCAGTATTATCATTTATTTATACAGGTCTCAAAAGTATGTTAGGCATTTGAGTGCACAATGTGCAGAAACAGACAGGATACAAAAGAGATTTCAAATCTGACATTACCAGGAGCCATCCGTTAATTTTATCATGAGCCACAATTCCTCTTTGTCTCTTGGCCGTGAAAACTGCAAGATCTTGCCAGATACTACTTTGAAGGTAGCGAGTAAGAAACAATAAGTCAATCCAAAAGCATTCACCACCTCTTCTATAGGGGCTTTCCCAGTTTTTCAACTGAGACAAATATGAATGAGTCCAAAAGATTCCATAGAAATGGTTGTGTTCATAGATCATCGTTCTGCAAACCCATCCACCAAGGCTGTGTTTTTCTGCCACAACATTGAGATATTTTTTCAAAGTTTGTGGCTGGTTGTAAAACAAGCGAGGATAACAGAAGTCTTTCATCTTTAAACCAAGGCATCCTGCTGATACTGTAATTGATTGTATTTGTTCACTCACCTAGATCATTTGTTTTTATTCATGTAGCAGCATAGCACATCTTACAGAAAGTTTACTACTGACACTAAGACACATCAGCTGGTTTAAAAGATTGTATTTGTTACAGTGTGTCACTTCACTACTTTTGCTGAATTTGAATGACTGCATTTGATTGACCCACCAATCACCACCCACACACAAACATACCCTGGGGTAAATTAAAACGTAATTGGCTAAAATATTTTGTGAGGTGATTCAGCTGCCATCAGTGGAGTTAAACAAGAGATGATTTATTTCAATTTTATAAATTCCTAATATATGATGATGATCATCATCAGTGAAATCAAAGTCAGAGGGCCAATGTTTCCTGGCGGGACAGTAGTGGAACAGGGAGCTAGGCTGGAAGTAGCTCAGTATCTTGGACAGAGCAGTCCACAGGGCCAGGCAGGGTTGCCAGGCATCTACTTTTTGACCAGAGCGCCCAGTCAAAAAGGGACTGCGGCAGCTCTCGTTAGCACCACTTACTGGGCCATTAAAAGTCCGGTCGGCAGCGCAGCAGGACTTAAACCGGCTCCCTACCTGCCCTGGCTCTGTATGGCTCCTGGAAGTGAATGGCATGTCCCTGCAGCCCCTTGGTGCAGGGGCAAAAAGGGAAGCTCCACACCCTGCCCGGCCCCGAGTGCTGCCCCCACAGCTCCCATTGGCTGGGAACCGTACCCCAATACCCCTCTGTAGCCCAGCCCTCTCCCCCAGGCCTGAGTCCCCTCCTACAGTACACCCCAAACCCTTTGTCCCCTGCCCGTCCCGCACCAGCCCAATGAAAGTGAGCGAGGGTGGGGGAGAGTGAGCAATGAAGGGAGGGGGGGTGGAGTGAGTGGAGGCAGGGCCTTGGAGAAGGAGTGGAGCAGGGGCAGGGCCTTGAGGAAGGTGCAGGGCAGGGGTGGGGCAAGGGTGTTTGGTTTTGTGCAATTAGAAAGTTGACAACCCTATCTACAGGGTTTAATAAAGTTCCATTTGTTCAACTTTAACCTGCATTCAGCTTCACACTTTGTGAATGAAACATGGTGTGTGGTAACTTGTAATGGTTGGCAATAACTCCCAGAGAGAAAGCAATGCACAGGCACTGGCCTTTTGCTCACAGATATCACAGTGTAGGGCAGGGAGTTGTGCAGCCTTAAAACCCTGGTCAGAAGGGAGAGAGACCCAGTGTCTACCCAAGAGAGATGATGTCCGGGAGCTGGAAATCTTACATGGGTGCCCTTGAGGGATCATGGAGCATAGCACAGGAACTAGAGGTGCGGGGTGTGCCGCAGCACCCCCAGGTTTTGTGTGGGGCTTAGGCTGATGGCCCTGCAGCCAGGCTCTTCTCCTCCTGACCCCACACATGGGGTCCCGGCTGCCGGCCCCACACCTGAGGCTCCGCTCCCAGTGCTGCATGCCAGTCCCGGCTGCCAGCCCTGTGCCCAGGGCTCTGCTTTTTGCCTTGGAAGAATTCAAGGAATTTGCATGCAAACAGGAGTCTGATCACGACACCTCCTCCCTGGCATACCCACAGAGTAATGGTAAATTGGAATCAGCTGTGAAAACAGTTAAGAGGCTGTTGCACAAAGCTTTTTCTGCTGGTTCAGACCTCGTTAGCATTTTTGGCACACAGGAATACCCCGTCACAGGGGTGCCAAAACAGTGCAGCACAGGCACTCATGGGACAAAGGACCAAAACCCTGATAGCAGTGATGGGAGACCTGTTACAGACAGAAGGATGGCGATGGCAAACAATCGGAGAAAGCAGGCACTAGAGTACAACAGGTCAGCCTTCCGGCCCTGGAGACAGGCACTCCTGTGAGGAACCAGCCATTAGAAATACCAGGAGTGGACTAAAGGAGTCATGCGGGGTGTAGTGGCACCCAAGGTGACTACACAAGAGATACAAGTGAGCTAAAGGAGCAGAAGGCACTTACAAGCTAGTAGACATGATTCTCAGAGACAGCCTACAGAGACCACCAGAGAACGGAGAGACAGAAAACCATCCAGAGGCCAACCCCACAGGGAGGGAGGAAACTCAACAGAGAGAGTTTGCTAGACTGGAGAAAGGTGACAGGGAGAAAGAGATAGGTCACTCCTACTTCGGTCTCTTCAACAGGCAATCACACCATTTCAAAGACTATGTAATCAGCTGAGTCTGTGGTAAAGACAAGACTAACTTGGCTACACGATAGCAACCTCTGTCCAAAGGGATACAAGATAGGGGTTTGGGCATCAATTTATTTGTTTTTAATGCTTATATTAATATATTTGTAAGATTGGGAAGATATATCATGATCAGTGGAACTAGAGTCACAGGGCCAATATTCCCTAGAGGGACCATTATTGACGGCACACCAGTGGAACAGGGCACATAGGAGGTTAGACTGGAAACAACTCAGTCATGTGGACAGAGCAGTCTACAGGACGTAGTAAAGTTCCAGAGTTATACTTTATGAATGAAACATAAGGGAGGGAATGAGTAAAGATTTGGGAGCTTTTTTCACCGGTATCAAAGGAATTGACTGGTGCTGTGAAAGTGACAAAATTGGGTCCAGAGGAGGGCAAGTAAATAGCTTCTCGCTACACAAGAGCCCCCTTCTGGCTGATCTATAGAGAAGTATTATCCACCTCAAAAATGTTATATGGCCAACATTTTCAACATGGCTTCAAATTTGACGGGCCTCAGTTTTTGGGTGCTCATTAGGCTCAAGATGGACTCACAAAACTAGTGGACACTTGAAAATGTCGGCCTACATAACTAACTAGAGGCTTGTTATGTACAAAAGAAAGTTAGTCTTTAAAATAGGGGATACAGAACAACAAGCCAGTGTTCCCTGAGACTCAACATTTTAACTAGGAGCAAGCATAGTAAGGGAGATAAGCCTATGTAGCTGGAGGGAAGGCACAACACACAAAAGGAGGAAGGAAGGAATATTGTGAAGAAGAAAGGCCTATTGTGGTAGCAGACTGTGTAACACTGCAAGAGACAATGTTGTTTAGTGGTTAGAACACACAAATGTGTCTGAACTCTGCTTCTGATTTTCTCACTGATCTACTGTGAGATACTAGGCATATCATGTAACCTCCCTGTAGCTCAGTCTGGCCATCAGTAAAATTCAAATGCTTTTTGTCAAAGATACTTGTTCTCACTGAATATTAAATTCATGTCAACTTTGGACAGCAAAAATAAATGTGTTTTTGAGATAGATGAATGCAAAATGTGTCTTATTTTTAAGGGGAGACTTTTCTTTTAATCATGCTCGCATAACTCAGAATGGATTACCAGAGCTCAAGTTACTATAAAGACTCTATGGACAAATGAAATTCTATCGAAAGTAGATTCCATCGTGACATATCAGAGGTAACAATATCAGAAGACATTTTAAAAAATCAGATCCAACTGAGGTTAAAATTCAGCCAGTTCAGAAGCGCCGTAAACAAACTTAGGACCTAATTCTGCACTGGGATTCACTACACTGCATACTTCTTTTGGTGGCATGTAGTGTACATACCCCTCTAGCATGGGTATAAAGAGCCATGTAGATGGTAAAGTACAGCTCAGGTGAGCAGAGTAAAGCCACACCTGAAGGGTGTGAGGATGTAGTTGAATACATACCCTACACGGCTTTCTACTTGCCCAAGCCAGGCTTTCCCTTCCATACTGCTATTTATAGCAGTGCAGTGCCTTGCTGCCTCCCCGCTGCTGGAGTCTTTCCCTGAAAAAGATTCAGGCAACAGGAAAAGGCTTTATTAGCTCCCCGTTGCTGGAGCCCTTCCCTGGCGCAGGGAAAGGCCCTGGCAGTGGAGAAAAGCTCCAAGAGTGGACAAAGGCTTTGGCAGAAGAAGGCAGCGGGGAAAGGCTCAGCCTCTGCTTTTCCCCACTGTCAGAGCCTTTCCTTGCCACAGTGAAAGGCTCCAGCGACGGGGAGCTGTTGAAGCCTTTCCCCCACTGCCTCGCCTCTGCCAGAGCTTTTCACTGACATGTGTAGCTACACACCACAGAATGGATGGACACAGTGTGCTTTCCACTGCGGTGTGTAGCTACACATTCACACACCACCAAAAGTTGTGTGTTGTGTAGCTGTACCCTTACTGTCCTATTGACTTGGATGGGACTTCACTCAGGTGCTGGAGTCCACACTAGTGACACTGACTCTTCTATACAAAGTTCAGTTACATAGTAAAAGGCAGGCAGGGAATTGGAACGTGACTGGATGAAGCAGAACACAAAGTTCCATGGAAAGAAAAATAAATGAAAAAATAGTAAAAATCTACAGCGCCTAAGGCAAATATCTTATAACGAAGTTAAAAGAATCCGCTTAAAAAAAAAGAGGGAGAGTCTTGAAAACTGTATGGAAAAGTCCTATAGGATTCAATAGGATGGAAGATAATAGGGTTCTGGAGAAATTACAGAATTCTATATACTTGACTTCAAAAGGGGCCATATAACTTAATACAGAATTGTCTCCATGCTATAAAATGTTATAGTCTGGTTTAAACGTTCTATAGGAAGCTTCATTCTTTACTACATTCTACAGGGCTTTTCCATAAAGGATAACCCACCAAACCGTAATAATTTAAGAATTCTGGGATTACAAGTAACAGGCGCAAGAGGCTGTGTGGCAGGTCAAACAGACAGAAAGGGCTAGACCCTTGGAATTTTGGAAGATGGAGAAAAAAAAGCTAGGTTTTTATCTCAACCACATTGACAGTGTTGGCCATATACTGTTCTTTGAGGTGAAGAAAAACACTTCTCCATGGATCAGCCAGCAAAGAGCTCTTGTGTAGGGAGAAGAAATCTGATTGGCTCAGTCCCTTGCCAAAAGGGTTTGCCTCAAAGTAAATACAAAAAAAAAAATGAGCTGATTGCTCAAACTCTGGCGATACCTCTTAACATAACTGGCTCCTTCCAAGTCTCTCCCCAGTCTTTTGGGAAGGTTCCATATACATCCACCCCAATTTTCTGGCAGATCTTGCCAGAATCCCATGCTACTGGCTCAGCTACCCTGGAAACTGCAATTCCCAGTAGCCTCTGAGCTAATTTTCTTCCTCACTGCAAAGGGGTAGGCCATGAAAAACATGTCACGGACCATGAAATCTGGTCTCCCTCTGTGAAATTTGGGCTTTTGTGTGCATTTATCCTATACTACACAGATTTCATGGGGGAGACCAGTGTTTCTCAAATTGGGGGTCCTGACCCAAAAGGGAGTTGCAGGGGGACTGCAAGATTGTTTTAGGGGGGGTCGCGGTATTGCCACCCTTACTTCTGTACTGCCTTCAGAGCTGGGCAGCCAGAGAGTGGCAGCTATTGGCCAGGTACCCAGATTTACAGACAGCACCCAGCCAGTAACAACACAGAAGGGTGGCAATACCATACAACGCCTTACTTCTGTGCTGCTGCCTTCAGAGCTGGGTGGCCAGAGAGTGGTGGCTGCTGACTGATAGCCCAGTTCTGCAGGCAGCAGTGCAGTAGTAAGGGTTGCAATACCCTACCAGGCCATCCTTACTTCTGCACTGCTGCTGGTGGCGGCTCTGCCATCAGAGCTGGGCTCCCAGGCAGCAGCCACCACTCTCCAGCTGCTAAGTTCTGAAGGCAGGGCCTCTGCCAGCATCAGCGCAGAAGTAAGGGTAGCAGTACTGCAACTCCCCCCTACAATAACCTTGTGACCCCCTCCATAACTCCTTTTTGGGTCAGGACCCCAATAATTGCAAAACCTGTGACATTTCAGATTTAAATAGCTGAAATTTTGAAATTAACAATTTTTAAAATCCTGTGACCATGAAATTGACCAAAATGGACCATGAATTTGGTAGGGCCCTACTAAGTGGAGAGGGAAGTTCAGCCAGTCTGATCATGCAGTTCCAGTTTCAGGGCCTTAAAGGAGTTAGGAACATGGGGCTTCCCAGATTGCCTTCCCAACATCACTTCCTCTCCCTGGAGACCACATCATCTATTTTAGAGGTATTATTCCTGTAATTGGGTGGTACTGGTCCAGGAGAGTTCTCCTAATCTTCAAAGGGTCAGAACACCTTGCTACAGAGGCCAATTTTTTTTAACTGACTGTTTGAAAAATTGCCCTATAGAAAGTGGGTCTGCCCTATACCAAGTAGCAGTCATGGACTCATAACGTCCCAGTATAGTGATCAGGCAAAAACACAGATGGCATAATGGGGGTGGGGAAGGTTTCTTGGGCTTCATTCCCTCCCTTGAGCACCAGGCCCACTGTTGGTAAATCACTTCCAGATCTGTTGGGATGAAAGACACTAAAATAACATGTTGGTTATTTATTTTCTTTCTGTGTTAGCATTTTCAAAGGCCTAGAGAATGCCAATGTCTCAGAAGAAATAATGAAAACACAAAAGCAAGTAAGATTTTTCTCAGGGTCAATATGACCTGCTTACAAAACAAGCATCATCCCATCCAGTGTAGATTAGTAAGGTATTTATACCCATATCTCATTTGGCTATACTGCTAGCATGCTTGTGTGATAAATGGGAGATATAAGAAGTACTTCATGCTCTCCAGAAAGGCCCAGGGTTTCCCCACAGTGACTTCATGCAAAGTGTCTTCATGTCCTTGTTTTATGTTGCGCAGGAGTTTTCTTAACATTTGACAGATTGTAGTTCTAACAATCTGGTCAAAATGAACTGAAGGAAGGTAGAGCTTGGTGCTTTGCTATAGTGTTGGGTTATCAGAACATCTTCATTTACATAACAGAAATGTTGCTATTCTTATGCATATTTTTCCACCTATTGTGGAATGTTATGCTCTTATATAACTAATAAAACAGAGCAGAGCCTCATTAATCCATTCTCCAATGAACTGCATATTTTGTAACCTGCACAAAAATGTGGCGGTCCCTCCCGCTCTCTCTAGAAAGATTTAATAGCAGACACTATTCTAAAGTCTCATCACTAAAATTTAATTATTTTACAAAATATATTATGTGGTACCGTATTTACCAGTATATAGTGGTCACCACTAAAATTTTGACAGTCATTGTCAGAACGTAATTAGAGCTACTGCAGTATTATAGGAATTCCCTATACCACTGTGCAAAGGCTACATACTTTACATTTGCAACCACACTGTACTATGAAGTTTTATGAATAATTAAATCCAAAGTACAGTTGGCAAAATAAATGAACAAATAATGTTTTGTGATGTATTATCCTTGTGGAGTTTTTTTGTGTTTCTTTTTTTAAACCCTGTTTGCTCATTTCTGGCTAATTCAAAAATTTCAGTAATTTGTAATAGGTTGTCATTAGTGTAAATTAGTAAGATCGTGCCAGAGTCATTAATCTGAGAAAAAGATGCATAAATGCAACCTATGCTGACTCGTTTTGATTTGGCTCTTACAAACTTCATTGAATTGGGGAACTATATGTTCAAAGTTCTTGGGAGTCTGAAGACACTTAGCACCCATCACCATGGTAACTGTGTAATAGTCAAGATTGGGGACCTACAGTGTTAAGTGCAGTCGCTGACCCAATTTACAACAAGGCCTGGTCTACACTGGGGGGGTGGGGGAATTGACCTAAAATACGCAACTTCAGCAACGAAAATAGCGTAGCTGAAGTCGACGCATCTTAGTTTGACTTACCTTGCATCCTCACGGTACGGGGTTGATTGCCGCAGCTCCCCCATCGACTTTGCTTCTGCCTCTCGCCAAGCTGGAGTTCAGCAGTTGACAGGAGAGTGATTGAGGATCGATTTATCACATCTACACTACACGTGATATCGCATCTACACTATACGTGTCTACACTCCCCGATAGATCAATCGCTAACCCCCGATCCAGTGGGTAATGTAGACATACTAAAACAAGGCTCAACAAGTGGCTGTAACAGACAAAAAGTGGAACAGTGATACTAACTAGATAGATACACAACAAAGGAATATAGAGCCTCACATCTAAATTGTAACTTCAAATCCATCTCAGATCAGTAAAGTACAAAAGCTCTGATCAACCAGTTATCATTAACTAGCCTATCTGATGTGACTCAGATGCTCCCACTGCTGCTGTAGTTTTAGTTCTTTCCTCCTGACCCATAGGAGGTAGGTTGACAACATTCAGTTTACTAAACACAAGAGACCAAATTGTGCTCTATTACGCTGATACAATCTGAATAGAAGGGGTTACAGCCATAGTATTTCCAAACAATCCTTAGAAATGTGTATCCCTCATAGTGTCATTATTTCAGATGCACACTAGTTTGGGCTCCAAAATGTTTGCAAGTGTTATTTATCCTATCGCAGAATGTTGAGTGTACAAACTGCTTGGATGGCACCAAAAATTTAACGCAAATTGGAGGAGTTGGGTGAGAAAATCAGGGAGACCTGCTCACAGTTCATTAGAAATGAAGGTTAGGATAGTCACGGTTCAGATGGCTGGGAGTCTACTGTATTTTGGGCTATGGAATCACCCAGTTCTCCACTTCTGCAACAAAAACTTCTGTGCTTTCTCCCAAGCTGCCCTTCATGTTCACAAGTTGGAAAAGCTCTCAGTCAAAATCTGTAAGACACCAACCTGTCTTCCTTCAAGTCTTTCTTCAAAACTCACCTCTTCTGGAATGCATGGAATGGAGTACAACCTGATAATGGCTAGGCAGGTGAAGAGCAGTGGTCATTACTACTGGACAGCTAAAACTTGTGTACATCCAATTATTTGTCACCTCATCTCTCCCACCCCCACTTCTTGTGTCTTCTGTTATGTTTTGTCTCTTAGACTGTACGTTTGGGGAAAGGACTGTCATTTATTATATGTTTGTACAGTGCCTAGCATAATGGGTCCAAATGTGGTTGAGGCCTTAAGGTGCTATTCCAACACAAATGTTGTTAATAAATAATAATACTAATTATGAATAATACATCGTTAATTATTAATAGGTGGATGCCCATCTTGAAAGAGTGTACATTTAAAATAGCAGAAAGTAAGTGAATTAAAATGGACATGACTCATTTTGTCAGGGATCTAGAGTATTTTTTTTGGGAGAACAAAATTTCATCCACATATTACGGATGTGGTATCCGGGCTAGAACTGGGCAGAATTTTTTGAACAAACATTTTTTTCCTACTGAAAAATGCACATTTGGGTCAACTGAAACATTTTGCTTATTCCTGTAGAATCCGCTCAATTCTTTCAGCTGAAAAAAAATTCAGAACATAGAAAGCATTTTATTTTGACATTGTTGAAATGAAATGTTTCGTCTTCAGTTCAAAATGACTTTTCATTTCAAATTGTGCTTCACTTTTATTTTTTTAAAGGTTAAAAAAACACAAAAAAACCACCTTAAATGAAACAAAATAATATGGTTTGGGACAAATGAAACATTGTTTTTAGAGCAAAATAAATTTTCTTTGACTTTTTCATTTTGCTGAAATATTTTGAAAAAAAAATAATTTGGAGTCAACCTGAATCTTTTTTTTTTTAATTCAGTCACTGAATCAGAAAATTGGCTATTAACACAGCTCTTCTCTAAAAACTTGCCAGCTATTTTCCGGATACATGCAATCAGTCATTGATTGTTGTTTGTATGATTATAATGCCTAGGAGCCCCAGTCAGAGACCAGGACCCCATTGTGGTAGGCAGCGTACCAACACAGAACAAAAAGATCAATCCTTCCCAAAAGAGTTTACAATCTAAGTATAAGACTAGAGACAACAGATGGGTACAGACAGACCAGGGAGAAAAAGAAAACAATGCAATAATATTGGTCAGCATGATGAGAGGCAGTGATCTTGACACTCCAGCAGCGTAACCATTGTAGGCATCATGTCAATGGAAAGTTTTGAGGAGGGATTTGAAGGTGGCTAATGGGTAAATTAGTTGATATTTTTAGGGAGTAACTACCAAGCTTGAGGGGCAGTATGGGAGAATGCAAAAAGGTGTTCGAAAATTTAACAAGTAGGTAATGGAGGCTGACTTCATGGGCCAAACAGAGGTCAGTGTCAATGGGTCAATAGCAAATGAAAGTGAGGATCGACCATGAAGAACCTTGGAAGTAAAGACAAACAGATTATATTTGATGTAATAAAGGGGGAGTCAGTGAAGGGATGCAAATAGGGTGACCAGATCACCACACTAAAATACTGGGATGACATCAGCCCTGCCCACAGTCCACCCCTGCTCCTCCCAGGTTCCCCCCAGGGGAGGAGAAGCGGGGATGCAGTGCGCTGCGGGGAGGGGAAGAGAAGGAGGTGAGGAGCAGGGAGCTTGGCTGCAATTTTTCCCTGTGAGTGCTCCAACCCTGGAGCACCCATGGAGTTGGCACCTCCCTCCCACTCGCCTCCTTACCTGAATATCGGGACAAATGGCCTCCCAATCTTACATTGATCGGGACGTAGGACAAAGGGTTAAATATCGAGACAGTCCCAATTTTATCAGGGCATCTGGTCACCCTAGATGCAAAAAAAGGACTGACATGGTCAAAACAACAGGCTAGGAAAATGACCTTGGCAGAGCATTCTGAAGGGATATGACTGGGGCAAGACTGCATTCGTCAGGTCCAGTGAGAAGGATGTTGCACTAAGTGAGACATGAAATGATGAGAGTTTGGGTCACTGGAGAAAATAAAGACTTTAAGAAAGTCTCTAAAGCAGGGATCAGCAATCTTTGGCCCGCGGCCTGCCAGGGTAAGCCCTCTGGCAGGCAAGCTGGTTTGTTTACATGCCGCGTCCACAGGTTTGGCCAATCGCAGCTCCCACTGGCCGCAGTTCACTGCTACAGGCCAAAGGGGGCTGCTCTAAAGCAAACATGTAATTTTTTTTCTAGCAAACAGCTCTCTTGCCATTCTTTTTAAGTCTGAATATTTTAGATGAATAACCTGTTGCTCATAAGATAGCTCTTGATCACTTAAGTTATCCTTTTTACACTTTTAAATAATCATTATATTTTGCATTTTAATGGGACCTGCCACTTTAGGGGGCCAGTTCTGCCAGTGAGACTATTTACAGGTTTTAATGGGAGCATGTGATGGGGTTTACAGACCCCAGGCTCAGATAAAAGGAGTGATTGAACAGTATTGGGCCAAGAAGGCTCCAATCTTCAGTAGCTGCCGGGCATGCTCTCTATGGAAGACCTGCTTAAAAGGGAGCTCTGGCAGTCCAGCATGGGGGAGCCTGGAGGAAAGACTGGCTTCAAGAAAGCAGACAGGCTGTAGCCACTGAGGCAGAGCAATTTACAGGGGAAGGACTGCGACTGTAAGACTAGGCTGCGATCCCCCTCCCCCTGACTAAGTGGGGGACAACTGGACTTGGAGAGTGAGCTAAGAAGCATCCCCACCATCCCCTTCAGCTGAAGCCCTGCATTACTGAGACAGTAAGCAGAAGGTTGGACCATGCCCCAAACTGAAGGGAAACAGGGAAGGTAGGAAGCGGCTCAGGGGAGGTTTAGAGAGGCAGCCAGAAGGAACTGAGCCACCCCTCACCTCTTTTCCCTTGGGCCCTGGGTCAGACCCGGTGGAGAGGGAGGGCCTGGGTCCCCCTGCCCCTCCCTCTTCCCCCTACTTTCCGAGAGATCCTGGACCAGGAAGACTCTGGGGGGTGGCTGCCAGGTCCCCAGACTGCCTGGAAGAGCCACCTCAAGGCTCAGAGAGACTGTCTGGCTGCAGCCTGACTAGAAGGCCTGCTGGCCCATAAGCAAAGCCTGCTACAAAGTGGTGATGAATGTGGGCACTGTATAAAAGATGAGTAAAAGATGGATTTGGACAAGCCATTGAAATGGGTTATGGAACAGCAGCAGCAGCAGATCCAGTTACAGTTGCCCAGCAACACCAGCAGCAACAACTCATCAAGGAATTAACAGCCCAGCAAAGAGATCAACAGCAACATCTTGTACAGCAGATGGCCACACTGTTTCACTCACAGGGTGTGCTGGGGAGTTCGGCAGCAGGCAGCTCTGGCCCAGGCCTGGACCTGAGTCCTCCGCTGAAGCTAACAAAAATGGCACGAGAACAACCTGGAGGTATTCTTGGTAACCTTTGAAAGTGTGGCCACACTGGCTTGCTGGCCTGCAGAGAGCTGGGCCACTCTGCTAGTGCCGTGCTTGACAGAAGTGGCCCAGGCCATGTACTGGGCTCTTGATATGATAGCTGCACCCCCGACTGAAGGCGGCCATCCTAGACCTGTTTTGATATTTCCACCAAGATGTACCACAAGTGATGGGGGAAGGGCAGGTTCACACCCAGGACATGACCACAGGTTGTGGCCCAGTGCCTAAGAGAACATTGCTTGCGGTGGCTCCAGCCTAGCAAAAGTTGGGAGCCTAAGTAGCCAAAAGAATTGTCCTAGAACAGTTCACACCGATTCTCTCTGCTGGTGGATGGGAATGGGTGACATGCCACTGTCCTGAACTCCTCTCTGATAACCAGGGCTGCCCAGAGGATTCAGGGGGCCTGGGGGAAAGCAATTTTGGGGGCTCCTTGCATAAAAAAAAGTTCCAATACTATAGAATACTATATTCTTGTGGGGACCCCTGTGGGGCTCAGGGCCTGGGGCAAATTGCCCCACTTGCCCCCCCCCCGGGCAGCCCTGCTGATAACGTGGAGCAGGGGTCCTCAACTCAGTGCCCGCAGGGGCATCTAAATGCGCCTGCATCCTGGCCGGTGGTGGAGCATCCGCTGAAATGCTGCTGAATTTCTGTGGCATTTCAGTGGTGACGCCTCTTGATGACGTCACTTGTTGGCAGCAAGTGATGTCATCGAGAGGCGTCGTTGCCGAAATGCCACAGAAATTTGGCGGCATTTTGATGGGTGCTCCACTGCCGCCACAGTCCTTCATCTGGCACCCGCCTGACAAAAAGGTTGGGGACTACTGACCTGGAGAATTACCAGTTCCTCAGAAGGCCCAGAGCAGAAACCTCTCAGGCCAGTCCAGTCCCGCCTCAACTGATCCATGCAACAGAAAAGACAGCAAGAAAAAGGTGGGCCAGAAGGACCAGGCTATCTCAGCTTAGCAAGGATGGGGGGAGGCAGATCAAGAATGGCAGGTGGGCATGTGCAGTTCCAGTTGGCACCCCATCAGCACAGGGGTTTGTTTCACATATGGGGAGCCTGGACATTTCCATTGCAACTGCCTGTACATGCACTGACTCTATGGCCAGATGAGGCCAAATCCAAGGCCCGTAAGAGGAGGCAAAGGCCAACAAAACTAGTAGTGACCATACAGGTCAATGGCATGGATGTGCAAGGACTAATTGACCCAGGGTGCTGCCAGACTCTGGTGAAAGCGAGTCTAGCAGGGCCTGAAACAGTTCCCACAGGCACTGTCTATTTGCAATGCATTCATGTGAATGTGCTGTGCTTCCTTACTCCACGGAGAAAGTGCCACTAAGCATGCAGAACCATCGGATCTGTGTGGCAGTAGCCCTGAATTTGGCATATCTGGTAATAATCGGGCAAGACTGGAGGTTTTTTAGAGACCTGATGCAGTCTGAGAATGGGGAGCCCCTGCGTGGGACTGACAGTGACACTGGAAACAAGGAGACAGCGGAGCTACAAGCCTTAGCAGGCGAACGCAAGGAGGAAGACCCAGGACAAGGAGCATGGGCCCCCGCAGATGGCATCTTGGCTGAAATGGGACGGACTTTCCCCAAGGGAGACAAACAGAAGAAATTAAGTGAGCCGACAGTGACCAACATATTTTTGGACAAAATGGATTTTGTTAAAGAACAAAGAAACTACTCAACACTGGGATGAGCCTATGAACAGCTCACCTGGGTCAATGGTGAGGTGGTAGAACGTCGATTCCAGAAACCATGGCCTCACTTCAAGCTAGAGAACAGAGAAGGACCACCAGATAGGAAATGTTAAAATGCAATTGCTTGTCCCAAAGAAGTACCTCAGGGAAATACTATGACTGCCACATCCTCTGGGGTATCCCTTAGTCAGGAGAAAACTCTCAACCAGGTGATACTTTGTCCACCAGGAGGTACAAGAGTACTGTGCCTCCTGGCTAGAATGCCGGTGGGCAAGTCAAGGGAAGGTAACCTGGACCCCGCTGTTACCCCTCCCTGTGGTAAGGGAACACATTTGAGGGGATCAGCCTGGACCTAGTGGGCCCATTGGAAAAGAGTGCAGCTGGATTCCAGCACAGACTAGTCCTATTAGTCTATGCCACATGGTACGCCTAGGTGATTGCACTACATTCCACAAAGGCAAAAACCCTTGCCCTGGAAGCCCTGAAAGTGTTCATCCAGGTGGGGATCCCTTGGGAAATAATCATAGATCAGGGCACCAACTTTATGGGAACTGGGTAGCTTGTTGATGCTAAAAGCAGTTAGGACATCAGTGTACCACTCCCAATTCTATGGTCTGGTAGAGAGATTAAAGTAGGCTGCAGAATTTTGTAGCCTTGGAACCCTGCCCCTGGGACCAATTACTTCCACCACTCCTGTTCCCCATCCATTAAGTCTGTCAGGCATCAACAGGGTTCTCCCCATTCAAATTACTATGCAGGAGACAGCTGAGGGGAGTACTAGACCTCCTTCGGGAGACATGGGGTGAACTAAGTTCCACAGCTATGAACTCAGTACACTATGTGCTATCACTAAAAGAGAAGGCAAAGGCAATAGGAGAGTTTGTGAGAGAAAAATCTATCCAAGGCACAACGGGGCAAGTTCAAGTGTACAATAAGAGAACCAATGTCTGTAAGTTTCAACCAAGAGACTGGATGTTACTCCTGCTCCCCACCTTGGAATCCAAATTTTGGCTAGATGGCAAGGCCCCTTTGAAGTGATCAGATGAATTGGGGCAGTAAATTATGAGGTTCATCAACCCAGAAAAAGGAAAGACATTAAGATATACCACGTCAACCTGCTAAAGGCCTACAAATATTGAGATGGGCTCCTGGTAATGCTATATCCTCCAGAACTCAGGCCCCAGGCTCCCATAGCCCCCAGCTCTGATTAAATCCTGGTCAGAGAAGACCTGCAGATGTAGAAAAAGTGGCAGATCCAAAAACTTGCCCAGTCCTTCTTGGCAGTCTTTTCCACAGTTGCAGAACAAGCTCATCTAGTGTTCCATCACAGAAAGACTGAAACAGGGAAAAAGGTAAGCGAGAACTTTTGGGCATTACTGAGGCACATATGGGAAATGGTATAGATGAACTGCAAGTTATATTAGACCTTAGTGTAGTCAAATAGTCACATGGTGAGTGGTGAAGCCCTGTTGTGTTGGTATCTAAATAGGATGGGTTGACTAGATTCTTCAGAGACTTCCGGAAGGTCAAAGGAGTATCCAGATTGGAGGCCTACCTGATGATGAAGGTTGACAAATCATGAGAGAGGTTAGGGGCCGCCAAGTATATCTCCACCCTCAACCTAACCAGGGGTCATTGGCAGATCCCTTGATTCTGGAGTCCTGAGAAAAGACAGGCTTCCACACGCTGTTTGGCCTGTACCAATTTCAGACAATACTGTTTGCTCTACACGGAGCAACAGCTACCTTCCAAAGGCTGATTCATAGATTCATAGACTCTAGAACTGGAAGGGATCTCGAGAGGTCATCGAGTCCAGTCCCCTGCCCTCATGGCAGGACCAAATACTGTCTAGACCATCCCTGATAGACATTTATCTAACCTACTCTTAAATGGGCAAGGTGCTTCAGCCTCATGATCAGGATGCAGCTTTGTGCATTGATGATATCGTCATCTACAGCAAGTCCTGGAATGAGCATTTAAAACATATTGCAAGAGTCTTGCAGGCCCTCCAGAACTGCTGGATTTAGAGCTAATCCTGCCAAGTGCCGCATGGCTAATTGAGAGGTGATGTACCTGGGATATGCAGTGGGGAGGGGGCAGACAGATGCCTCCAATATCAGCCTGGGAGCCATGTTGTCCCAAGAGGTGGAGGGAGAAGAACACCCAATCCTTTACCTCAGCTGGAAATTGTTCCCATGGGAAGTGGCATACTCAGTGATAGAGAAGGATTCCTTGCCAGTAAAATGGGCCATTGAAGTACTCTGCTCTTACTTATGAGCCAGCCATTCCATCGCATGACGGATCATGCAGCTCTCCAGTAGCAGAACACCACAAAAGATCATAACTTGAGGATTATGCTCTGGTACCTCTCTCTGTACCTGAACAAGCTTGAGATACTGCATTGAGTGGCATGTGACCACAAGAATGTGGACTTCTTTTTGCAGAGGAGTTCTATCCATACAGATCAACCCTGCAGCACTCAGACTGAGGGGATGGGTGTGTGATGGGGCTTACAGACCCCACACTATGGAAAAAAGGTGGTGGAACAGTATAGGGCCAAAAAGGCCCTGTTTCTGAGCTGGGCATGCTCCCTATGGAGGTCCTGCTTAAAAGGGAGCTTTGGTAGTCTGGCAGGGGGAGCATGGAGGACAGAGTGGCTGCAAGTAAGCAGACAGGCTGCAGCCACTGAGGCAGAGCAATCTATAGGGGATGTACTGTGATTGTGAGTAAGACTTGGCTGGGATCCCCCTTCCCTCTAACTAAGGTGTGAGGAGGGACAACTGGATTCTGAGAATGAGCTGGGAAACAGCCCCACCATCCGCTGCATCTGAAGCCCTGAACTTTCTAGGCTGTAAGCAGAAGGCTGGAGGCCAGGCCCCAAACCAAAAGGAAACATGAGGTAGAAAGAGGTTCAGGGGGAGGTTGATCTAGTGTGGCAGCCTAAAAGGGCTGAGACACCCCTCACCTCTCTCCCTTTGGGCCCTGGGCCAGAACTCAGTGGCGAGGGAAGGCCCAGGTCCCCCTATCCTTCCCTCTTTCCCCAGACTCCTGAGAGATCCTGGAGGATTCCAGGGGGGTATGACGAACTGTGGCTTGGCCACTGGAGCCACAGACTGTCCGGAAGAGCCATCTCAAGGTTTGGGGAGATTATTTGGCTGTGGCCTCACCAAAAGGCCTGGTGGCCCCCAACCAAAGCCCACTACAGACCACTTCTGGAGGAAGGTGCTACCTATGGTGAGTGAAGACATCCAGATCAGCCCAGTGTGAGCAAGGGTGGCAAAATCTGGCCCTGGGTGTGCAAATTGGTTTAGAATTCCCAACAAGTATTTTCCTCCACACCTTAAAATGGGTTTGCTCTTAGTGTTATGATTTTTAACACCATGTCTATTCAGACTTTAGGTGTTGCATTAAAGCCTTTACAGAATTACATACAAATGCAGTTCATAAATAGAAATGTTTAGGAAAGTGGGTTGATTCTTCAATTAAGGTAGGGCATATGCACTAGTGTGGTGATAAATTCAGTACATGCACATTCAGGCTCTCTGGTTAGGCCCAATGTTTGCTTGATTCAGCATAGCATGCTTTAATAATATAATTCAATTCTTCCTCATTTTTAATATTATTTGAGCCTGTTAATATAATTTGGTGAGCTATTACAGTTGTTACAGCTGCTAGTTTTGCCCTTAATACTGATTTCACTTATGACCTCAGTCAGAACAAGATTTAAAGTTTGGGATGATGTAAGTGAATAAGGATTATTAGATTTATTCATATGGCAATTTAAATAAGAAACTGCCTGGCTTAAAATAAACGATAAATGAAAAATGCATGTGATTTATAGACCCATCCATTCTAAAGATTTATAAGTGGAGGAGGATGATTAAGTAAGAGACAGACCTGATTACATGAAATATGTAATTTTTATAATGCAATATTGGAAGCAAGCTGCTAAACAGCACCAGCATAACAATGATTGGCTAAACAGTTTATTACAATATTACTGAACAGCTGGTATGCAGTGGACATGCAGACCACTGAGCATTTTTATTCCCTTTACCTCACAACAGGGGGATAATATGTTTGATGAAGAGGCTCTTCCTTTCCGTCACTGCAATGGAGTCTCTCTCAGAGCATGCTATGAAATTTGTGTCCCTTTTAAGCTTTGTTTATTCCACCCCCATTTCAGAGCCCTGATGAATTTTCTCTTTTTTTCCACTTTCCTACAAACAGAAATGCAGGCATCCTCAAGGCCACATGCCATGATTTCTGCCCTGTCCTCTGCAGTCCACCAACTTTCCAGAATCAGCTACAGAAGGGGATTGCTGCAGGGCTCTGCATTGGCATTCACTCCTTCACAGGAGTGGAGCATGCTCAGACACACTGTCGCAGAAACTAGAGGACCAAAAATAATTGTTCAGCTTTTCTACTAGTTATCAGATAAGAGCAAACTAGTTTGTTCCCTGCATTAAGCTTATATTATATTGCATGTCACAGACTTTAAGGACAGAAAGGACCTTTATGATCATCTAGTCCAGGGGTCAGCAACCTTTCGGAAGTGGTGTGCCGAGTCTTCATTTATTCTCTCTAATTTAAGGTTTCACGTGCCGGTAATACATTTTAACGTTTTTAGAAGGTCTCTTTCTACAAGTCTATAATATATAACTAAACTATGGTGATATGTAAAGTAAATAAGGTTTTTAAAATGTTTAAGAAGCTTCATTTAAAATTAAATTGAAATGCAGAGTCCCCTGGAACAGTGGCCAGGACCTGGGCAATGTGAGTGCCACTGAAAATCAGCTCACGTGCTGTTTTTGGTACACGTGCCATAGGTTGCCTACCCTTGAACTAGTCTGACCTTCTGCATAACACAGGCCACAAAATTTTACTGAGTGCTTCCTGAATTTTATCATCTTTATTTTAGCACTGAATAGGTGCCATTGAAGGACAACATTTCTTTCTGTGAATACTTGCTCCTGATTAATGTACTATAAGGCCTTATGGATTACATAGATCAGGGGTCGGCAACCTTTCAGAGGTGGTGTGCCGAGTCTTTACTCATTCACTCTAATTTAAGGTTTCAGGTGCCAGCAATACATTTCAACATTCTTAGAAGGTCTCCTTCTGTAAGTCTATAATACATAACTAAACTATTGTTGTATGTAAAGTAAATAAGGTTTTTAAAATGTTTAAGAAGCTTAATTTAAAATTAAATAAAATGCAGAGCCCCCTGGACCCCCAGTGGCCAGGACCCAGATACCGTGAGCGCCACTGAAAATCAGCTCGCGTGCTGCCTTCGGCACCCGTGCCATAGGTTGCCTACCCCTGACATAGATTAATAGTAATCTGACATCTCTAAACCCTAGAGCCCTATTGTGAACTGCAGCTTGAAGTGTGTGCAATCTGATCACAAACAAATAAAAAATAATGCACTGTCTGATGATTGTGACTAGGCAATGCAAACTTACCTGCAGCTTTGGTTAAGGGTACCAGCCTATGCCACGGTAGAGGAATTAATAAACTTTTTATCAGGAAAAGTAACATATGCATTCAAAATGAGGGGGTCTTCAATAACATAATTTGCATGAAACAGAGTTGACCCAGAAAATTCTAATCTAAATCCCAACCTGATTTGTATAGAGTAATTTAATTTCCTCCCTACTAGTTATATGGATTTTATCAATTATACCAATTAAATTGTCAAGCAGATTTATTGACCAGTCATACTCATGACACTTTCTTTGATATACTATTCTGATATCATCAACTGGTCATGCATGTCTAATTTCAGGTTTTGGTGTCATTATGTGCATTTGAAAAGCAATCAGAATTCTCAAAAGGAAGGCTTGTAATAAATTACTGCTATGAGCCAAACTTTCAAAAGGGGTCGCTACATTTTTCACCTACAATTTTGTGCCTGCAATTAATGGAAGGTGCAATCAATTTAGATGCCTGACAGTCTGATTTGTGGGATATATGACAATTCTGACTACAAATCAGGCAGTTAGGGATCTGTATGTTAACAGCTAGATTCCAAAATAGATTGCTTTTGCAAGAATGCACATGCAATTTATTGTGGATGCAAAATTTCAGGTAAAAAAATTAGAGGCCCCTTTTAAATTTGTCAACCTCAGTTTCTTTTTACACTGAATTCTTTCTATTCCTTGGTGTGCTGGTCAGTTGATAATATTTTCTGAAATAACCTTGTTATCCACTGTGATTAATTTGACTAATAAAATAAATTTGAATTTGACAGAATGAATTAGTAGAATCAGACACCTCATTTCCATGAAACTAGTTGCAAAAAATATATTTGTATGTGTTGCAACTCTGGATTTCTTTTTAACCTGTTCTAAAATATTACACACAGGCTTGCCAGACAAAAGAAAAATGTCAGGAAAGTCGGCCATTACCTGCTAGTTGCAGTCAAAGAGAAATAAAGGTGCAAAATGGAGACCATCACCCTGGAGAAGTTCGCTAGTCAAACAGAAAAGAGCAAATCTAAGGCCACGTCCAGACTAGGGCATTAAAATCGATTTTAGATACGCAACTTCAGCTAACGTAGCTGAAGTCGAATTTATAAAATCGAGGTATTCACCCGTCCAGACGGCGCGGCATCGATGTCCGCGGCTCTCCGTGTCGATTCCGGAACTCCGTTCAGGTTGATGGAGTTCCGGAATCGATGTAAGTGCGCTCGGGGATCGATACATCGCGTCCAGACTAGACGCGATATATCGATCCCCGAGCAATCGATTTTAACCCGCCGATGCCGCGGGTTAGTCTGGACGTGCGCTAAGTAACAAGTAATCCATTCATTAGAATGTGCTTCCCCTCTCACTAGATGGGTTGCTGTAGTGGGAGTACGAGCAAAGCTGACAGAGTCAGTGGAAAGTGAAAGTAAAAGTATTCTGGGGTGTGGTGCAGCCATTAGACAGTTCTAGGGCAGACCAACACTTTCTAAAGTTAGAGATGCCAACTTTCTAATCACTCAAAACTGAACACCCTAGGCCCCCCCCCACTACATTCCCCTTCCCTTGGTGGTTCGCTCTCCTCCACCCTCACTCACTGTCGCTGGGGTGATGCAGGGGGTTGGGTGGGGTGGGTGAAGGCTCTAAATGGGACTGAAGGCTCCAGTGTGGGTCCTGAAATGAGAGGTTCAAGGTGCAGGAGGGGACTGTGGGTTAAGGCAGGGCGGTGGAGGTGCAGGAGGGGATACAGGCTCTGGAATGGAGATGTGGGCTCTGCGGTGGGGCTGAGGATGAGGGGCTTGGGGTGGAGAAGTGGGCTCTGTGCTGGGGCACGGGCTTACCTTGGCAGTTCCTGATCAGCACCACGCTGTGCCCCAGAAGCAGCCAGCAGGTCTGGCTCCTAGGTGGCAGGGCCAGGAGGCTCCGTGTGCTGCTCTCACCCACTGGCTCTCAGCCACAGTTCCTGGCCAATGGGAGCGTGGAACTGGTGCTTGGGGCGGGGGCAGCATGCGGAGCCCCATGGTCCCCCTGCCTAGGAGCCGGACCTGCTGACCACTTCCAAGGCACAGCACAGCGCCAGGACAGGTAGGGACTAGCTGCCTTAGCCCTGCAGCACTGCTGACCGGACTTTTACCTACCCGGTTGGCAGTGCTGACTGGAGATGCCAGGGTCCCTTTTCCACTGGGCATTCCGGTCAAAAACCGAACACCTGGCAACCCTAAGTTGTATTAAAGGATTGTTGGTGTTGAAGACAATGTGAACTCATCCTGTTCCTTAGGAGATCCCTGGTCCTATAGTATCATCGTGGCACATTTCAGAGCTGGTCTCTGTATTTCCCACCCCAAGCATTCAAAAATCATGAGTCAGGTCCCTCACCCCAGCCCACCCCAAATCATAAGATTTGCTTTAAAGGAGCTTTTTAAAAAATACACGGGGGAGGGGGGGGCGTGTAATTTGCCTTCTAGTTACTGAGCCTTTAAGATACATTCTGGTCATGTTGTCAAGCTTTTCTTTCCAACCATGAAGACTAGAAACTTTCTTTTTTTTTTCCAAATGGAAGATGAGATTCTCACCCACTCACATGCTTCCACAAGCTAGAATTTAAGAAAAACACCCCCAAAAAATCATGACACTTGGCAACACTATTGGGATTAGCTCCTAAATAGTACATTAGCAGATAAAACTGCAAAGTGCTTTTAAACCAGATTACAAAGAAGTCAGTTTTTAGACAATTTTACATGCCACTTGCCATTAATGTGTGTTATAAAATAAATCGATCAATCAGGAGCAGGCAAGTTGACAGACACTGAGGTGACAGTGATAGTTAGCACTCTTATTGAACCCCTATGACAGTGATTGGCAACCTTTGGCATGCGGCCTGCTAGGGTAAGAATCCTGGCGAGCTGGGCCAGTTTGTTTACCTGCCGCATCTGTCTACAGGTTCGGCCGATTGTGGCTTCTACTGGCTGCGGTTCGCCGCTCCAGGCCAATGGGGGCAGCGGGAAAGGTGGCTAGCCCATCCCTTGGCCCACACCGCTTCCTGCAGCCCTCATTGACCTGGAGCGGTGAACCGCGGCCAGTGGGAGCCGTGATCGGCCGAACCTGCAGACGGACCTGGCAGGTAAACAAACCAGCCTGGCCCGCCAGGGTGCTTACCCTGGCAGGCCGCATGCCAAAGGTTGCCAATCCCGGCCTTATGATTAGTGTAAAGGTCTGATGGTCTCTCCAAAATTAACTCGTGTCATCCAGATGGGCCATTTCATCTTTAGTTACCGAAAGTCAAAGTTCCATAAGTGCTATACCTACCCTGAGCCAGAATGCCACTATTGACTGTCTTTCGCATTGCAATATTTATTCTGATGGATCATGCTAGTACAGAACTATCATCAGCTGAAAAGTTCTTTATGGAACAGATTAGCCACAGCTGCAATGAAAATTAACCACCTGGTCTAGGGTCAGTCAGCATGTTATGATGAAAAGTGCCCAGTGAAATAAAGATGCTAAGCTGAAATGACTTGTTAGCAGAATTTACAACAATCCTTACAACACTGGCATTTTCCAGCCAAATGCATGCAGGTGAGCATGTGTATGTATTTGCAGCACCCAAAAAGTACAGAGCCAAACACCACTTGCCTCCGTGCCAATGTCCTTTCCCAGAATTCCCATGCATGAAGCAGCTACAGCTAGCACATACTGAGCATGAGCAGTAGGGTGCTGCTAGTGTTGCCAGCAGCACTAAACACTACACAAGAAGTTGTTTTACTGGGTGTGTGGCATGGCCATGGAACTGTCTCCCCTGTTCACTAAGTCACCAGGAGCCCTCTACTGGAGGCAGCATAGGGCTACATCCTTTCTAAAGCTGACTGTTACCTTCAGCACCTCCCGAGACATTCTGCCCAGCTCCTCTCCCATCCACTGCCACACCATTGCTGCGCCTCCACTCCAAAATATAGCTCTGGTTGTTAGGACCCTTACATGTGCCCCAAAATCCCTTTCCTCCTGAGGCTGTGCAAGAATATAAGACTAAGAACCTTGATCAAAGGATGCTTGTGCAAGAAACAAGCAGATCCACCTCAACAGACCAAGATGTGGAACAGGAATGCTTTTAAAACAACAGAAAGGAAAAGGGTTTTTTAAAGTGTTTGAAGACATTTGTGAAATGATTTTATTTCTTTATGCACAATAACCTCAAGCTAACAGATAGTTAGTAACGGAGACAGATATCAAGAACTATTGCATTGGAGAATGGTCCTGACACTAGTACGATCATGGGATGCATAAATAGGAGAATTTCAAGTAGGAGTAGAGAGGTTATTTCTCCTCTGTATTTGGCACTGGTATGATTGCTGCTGTGACTGTGTCCTATCCTGGTGCCCACAATTCAAGAAGGATGTTGATAAACTGGAGGGAGTTCAGAGAAGAGCCATGAAAATGAGTAAAGGTTTAGAAAACATGCTTTTTAGCGATTGAGGTCTTTGAGCCTATCTATTTAGCTGATTAAAGAGGTTGGGGGTGACTTGATTGCAGTCTATAAGTATATAAACAGGAAACAAATATTTAATAATGGTCTCTTCAATCAAGCAGAAAAAGGTGCAACATGATCCAATGGCTAGAAGACGAAGCTAGACAAATTCAGACTGGAAATAAGGTGTAAAATTTTGACTGTGTGGATAATTAACCTTTGAAACAATTTGCCAAGGGTCGTGGTGGATTCTCCATCACTGACAATTTTTAAAACAAGATTGAAAGTTTTTCTAAAAGCTCTGCTCTAGGAAGAATTTTGGGGAAGTCTTATGGCCTGTGTTATACAGAATTTCAGAATAAGTAATCACATTAGATGATTCTGGCCTTGGAATCTAGGACTATGAATTAAATATATTACCTGTAAAAATACTGAAAAAATAAACAAACTTAGGAAACTATGTAGACATCAATAATCATGTACTCTATTAAAAGGGCTTAATAGAGAGAAGTTAATGGTCCTGAACTATTAATATGGAATCCTAAATGAAACTAAAAACTAGTATTCTTGGCAATCGCTAAAGGGGAATCTCCAGGCCACAAAGGCAAAGCGCATTAAGAATTATGGGAACTAAAAACAAGCCCAGAGCTACTGTACAAGGACTGGAAAAAATTAAAGAAGAGTTTCATCTTGCACACAAGTTCAGAATAGTCATACATCATTCTAGGTTACATCAAGAGCAAGACAATCACATTTTGCTTAACATATTGGAAATGTAATTTCTTCCAGTTCACTATCATAGTACAGATAAAAAGTCGTCTCCATGCAAAAATGTTTCTGTGCATTTTTTCTTCATTTCACAGAAGCAGGGCCCATGTCATGGCGGGGGTGTGGGGGGGGAAATCACCTTACAAGCAGGTTTAACTTATATATTTGTACTGATTTGTAATATATATTTATACATGTGATACTGCATTGAACCCAGGTGTTACAGAATGGAGAATATGCTCCTTCATTCCCATTTTAAAGTCATTTGATAATTGTGGGCCTGATTTTCCCATCACACTAGTTTTACACTGACTTCAGTGAAGTTACTCCTGATTAACCCCAGTGTCGGAGCAGAATCAATCTCTATAGGACAAATTCTGATCTTGCTGACACCTCTAAATCTGGAGCAATTCCACTGAAGCCAATGGAGTTCCTCCTTGGCCTTCCAGCCACCTTTGATAGAGCTGACTGCTGTTCTTGAAATTCTTTCCTCCCTTGGCTTCTGTGTCCCTGCCCTTTCTTGGCTCTACTCTTACCTCTCTAAATGCTCCTTCGGATGCTCCTCCTCATCCACCCCCCAGTTTTCTGTGAGAGACCCACAGGGCCCTGTCCTTGATCCCCTTCTCTTCCCTATACATCTTATCTCTAGGTAATCTCATCTGCAAACACTAATTCAACTATCATATCTGTGCTGACAACTCACAGATCTACCTTTCTACTCCAGACTTATCTTCTGTACAAACTAAAAGCTTGACCTGTCTGTCTCTGCCAGTTCAAGCTGAATATGGCTAGACAGAGCTCTGAATCTCCCTCCCACCGAAGTCCTCCCTCTTTTCTAGATCACCATGGACACCGCCACCATCCTGCCTGACCTGTCATTCAGACCATAATCTGAGTGTCTTCTTGGACTCTGACCTCTCTCTAGGTCCTCATAGCCAGGCTATGTCTAAATTTTGCTGATCCTTTCTGCATACCAGCTCTTTCCTACTCATCCACACAGCTAAAACTCTTGTCCAGACTCATCTCTCATCTTGATTACTGCATCATCCCTCTCTCTGGCCTTGAGAAATGCAATCTTATCCCATTCCTATTAATTTTAAATGCTGTGCAAAGCTCATTTTCATAGCTCATCACTTTGACCACATCAGCCCTCTCTTTGCATCCTTCCACTGGCTTCCTCTTCTTCATTGTATCAAACAAACTGATGGTATTCATTTTCAAGGCCCCTCATAGTCCATCTCTACCCTAGCTATCTTTTCTTATTGGTAACAAGCTGTCGATTCTCAACTCCAATCAACACGGGAGGGCAGCGTTCACTGCCCAATTGTTAAACTCTCAAATACACACCTTCATGCTTTCTCATGCTGCCCCATGCTCTTGGGAAGCACATCCCACAAACATCCACAAAGCCATCTCAAATCCTTCCACAAACCTCTCCTTTGCCATGATGCCTGCAAAAAACTTGAGAAGTTAGTCTACTGGTGTGCTGAGACCACAGCCTGTCATGCTGCCCAGTAGTGTCTCATTGTTTCCTTGTCCTCCTCCACCTGTTTGTAGTCATCTGTTATTTCTCATTTCTGCTTAGATTGTCAACCCCTTTGGGCAGGAGGTCTTTGTTCTGTGTTTGTACATCACCTTGTACGATGGCCTAAGTCGTAGACGTGGATCCCTCTAGGCCAGCGGTGGGCAACCTTCAGGCCTGGCCGCCGCTTCCTGCAGCTCCCATTGGCCAGGAACAGCAAACCACGGCCACTGGGAGCTGCGGGCGGCCGTGCAAATGTAAACAAATGGTCTGGCGGCTCACATGCTGCCTGTGGGCCACAGGTTGCCCACTACTGCTCTAGGCACTATGGTAATACAAATTATTAATAAATAATAATAATAAAAAAACTAGAATGCGATCAGAATCTGGCTGTACAGTATTGGTCTGTCTTTTAGAGATGCTAAACACCTGCAACCAACGTCAATGGGAGACGCAAATATCCAGCCCCTCTAATATTGAGCCATATGGACTTAGCTATTGGGCCCCAGAATCTGGTGTTCTGTGCCTCAGCTGTGTTCTGTTGTTATAACCAGACTGAAGACTTATCTGTTGTCTTTGACTCAAATTTTGTTTCATGTTGTAATTTTAAAACTGTTTTTAAAATGCTTCAGGACACATTTGTCAAAAGCATAAATGACATTGTATTATAAACATGGGTTGACAAAAATAATTAGATAGAGCTTTCTGTATGGCAAAGATACCAGGACAGTGATTAAATGATTTTCAAAGGAGTCAGCTATGAATAGTTCATAGGTCGCTTCCAAAAAATCAGCAGAAGACTATTTAAAATATAGAATTAAAATATACGTCGAGTGATCATTAAGAAGGGAGAAAGCTTCATGAATTATTTGCAAATGGTCATACTGTGAATGAAACAACAATGAATTGTTGAGCTTTGCCAAAAAGTATTATGAATTACTACTCTTTTGATACTTACTGAATAAAGTTATAAAGTTATAAATTTCAGGGACCAAATCCTGTTCTCTGGCATAGATTGGTGGCAACATACTGAAGGAAATGGAGTTATTTTGGATTTATACTTGTATGACCAATAGCAGAATAAGGCCACAAGTGAATTAGATTAATTAGGTGGAGTAGTTACACATTAAAGACCCAAGTCCTTTTGGAAAGAAAATTACTTTTCAAAGCACTGAAAAAGTCATTTGAAAACTTAATGAAAAACTTAACTAAAGGTTCCCAATATTACTAGTAGCTGGGTACGTGTATTAGGGAATATTCAGGTTAGCAAACAGCTATCGTAAACTGCAATGTCACACTGTCACTAAAATACAAATAATCATCAACTATTCCAGTGCTGCCTTACATACCTGATACTATATGTGGGCAAAATGTACCCACATCCCTGCCCCCTGTAATGGGTACCGTATTTTAGGTTTAAGTTCAGATGGAAGTTTGCCATGTTCTACCCTCACACACAGGCTCCTCTGGTTTAATGTTGCCGCCTAGTTCCAATAGTAGTTTAAAACCTAAGGCAAGTCAGACCACCTCTAATTAAAGGGGTTAGGAAGAAACTTTCCCTTTGGGCAGGTCCTCCCATAATTGCTAATTTCAGTGCTTCTTGCTCCTTCCTATCGGCCATTGTCAGAGTAAGGATCTTAGATTAGATCGACCACAGATTCAGTAAAGCAATTCCAATGTGCTTGCATAAATGTGCTGAAGCCCAGATTTTAGGCAGCATCCAAGCTATGCTCAGCACAGCTCAGGAAGTGGGGGCCATTAAGCAATCTTTACACCAAATGGCCACCAGTTTGGTCCCCAGCATGAAGTAGAGTAGCTACTCTATTTTTCACCAGGTACCCATGTCTTCTAAAGGCCATTGTGGCAGCTAGGGATATCTGGAGTATAGCGAAGCTCTAGCTATCCCTCCTCCCACCCCAAGGGGTGGCTTAGGAGCCACTAGGGCAGACCTACTCCATCTGAGGATTCCCCTGTCTATATAGGGAAGGCTGGTTTTCTAGTTGTGTTGCACTGCTGTAGGAAGCAGTGTGGTGAGCTGCAGGGGATACAAAATACCTGGCATTATTCAAATGACACAAAAAGTGGCAATGACTGACTAGAAGGAAGGATAAGCAGGTGACCTCTTCCAGAGGAGAGTCACTACAGCGCAGAGTCTTTGACATAATGAGAAAGTAGAAATAAGGGGGAGAACGAGGGTCTCCTGTTGGAGTACAGGATCCCACAAAAGACTGCTGCGTCTTGTTCCATTTATGACAAAGCAACAGACTCAGGCTGAATGCCATTAGTTGACAGCAACTCCCACCTCATCTTCTTCCAGCTCCTTTCTGTAATAAATGCTGATGGTTTCATATTAAAAAGACAGATTCACACTGCCTTACGGATATAAATAGTACAACATAGACCATGCAATAGCAAAAGCACAGATATGTGCATCAGCTAAAAGAGTAACTCCACAAGTTGGCCAGCAGATGTCTCTGTATTTCTTGTATGTACCACGTAATAGAATCGTTTTTATTGCTTTCTGTGAAGAACGGTAAAATTCAGACATTTAAATGCACATTAGAGTAGGGGACCAGGCAAAGCTCCAGACTCAAAATGGTGTCCATTTCTTTTATTTAAATTTCTCTTTGGATTAATCTTGAAAGCCTTTTTGGAAGAAGGGGATGGGGCTAAGGACAGAGGTTGAGCAAGATATGGGTTACTAAATTAGGATAGTAAATTTTTCATTTACATTTAAAAATTAAGAATAGATTTGAGACTCAGCAGTAACTTTACTATATTCTTACTAAGGCTTAATCGCACAGCCGGAGAGGCATGACATGAAAAACACCTTTATTCACATAAAAACAGATTTTAAATGTTATAAAATTCCAATCTATACACAGAAAGATACCAATTAAATAAAACAAAGTCCCTCTTAAGTGAGCATTAAGCATGGATCACTAAAACATCACCACCAAGTTCACTCAGACTATTGTTAATACACCAAGTTGACCGAAAAGTGTCCAGATTCCAAGTCAATTTAGAGGAGGTGTAATCAATCTGAAGACTGGCCACAATCAGTGCCTGGAACAGCCCTAACACATCACACCCCTGTACTGAGACCCCTCTGTTCTCGTGAGATATCAAAATAGCTAGATTTGCCTGACCTAGGAACAGGGCCGGCCTTAGAATTAATGGTGCCCTAGGCGAGATTATTAAACTGGTGCCCCTGTGCCTGATCTGCTCTTAGCAACCTAAACATAAGCTTACAGTATTGGAAAACTTGCCACATTCACGTTATTAAAACCAGTTTAACTTAATTAAGCACATTGTAATGCTGATGGACTAGCACTAAAGAAACAGCACTATAGAAAAAATTCTGATGACAGAATGATGCAAATGTTTTTTTAATTTATCAAAATTTTATTGGAAATTTATATGAAGAGGTATTGAAACAAAGATTTGTTTTTAATTAAAAGCAATCCTTCTGGCTTTTTTGGCTGCAAAATCAGTAATAATGTCATCGTATGACAAAGACAAAGTCGTGTCTTGTTTGATTGCAAGAATAGCAAGACCAGTTAAGCGTTCCTGACTCATTGTAGAGCGGAGATAGTTTTTAATGAGCTTTAGTTTTGAGAACTCCGTTCTCCTGATGCTTACTGTTAAAGGAATTGTCAGAAGAATACGAGTGGCAATGTACACATTAGGATATATGTCAACAAGTTTGCGGGTATGAATAAACTGTACAATGTCCATCACCGATTTTGCATGTGGCAACATTGATGACAGTGTACTCAATTCTTCGTACAGTTCAAGTCCATTTAAATCAAAACTATCACCGTGCTTCAGGAGGCTCTCTAGGTTCTTGCACTTTGTCATTAGTTGCTCTTGTTTTCCTATTTCGTTGAATTTAGTTATGTCATACAAAAATCCAAACTGTTCATGGTGTACTTGCAAGGTATTAAACCTTTCATCAACAGCAGATACTGCTTTATCCATCACAACATTAAAAAATTCAACCTCAAATTTCTTTTCTGGATCGTCTATGGGCATGATCTGCTGTACAGATTCTTCACAAAGAAGTGTCCCTGGCCTTTTTAACTCATATTAACTATGTATTTACTTTATGAAGGTTGGAGAAAACATTGTGAAAACGTAAAACATTGGCTGCCCAACTTCTGGGCTGGCAAAGTTATACTGACTCACAGGGAAAAAAAAAAAGCAGGAGAATCTTAGTACAACATATGGTCACTCTATACCAGGGGTCGGCAACCTTTCAGAAGTGGTGTGCCAAGTTCACTGTAATTTAAGGTTTCTCGTGCCAGTTATACATTTTAATGTTTGTAGAAGGTTTCTCTCTATGTCTATATTATATAAATAAACTATTGTTATTATCTGAGGTCTTGGCCACCGGTCCTGCTCAGGTCACTGCCAGCTGAGTAAATGAAACCCCAAACCAGCAGTGGGCTGGTGGCTGGAACCCTAGACAAGGATCCCAGGCCCTGCTCAGCCTGCTGCTGGTCTGGGGTTCTGACCACCAACTCCTGCCAGCCAGATCCCAGCCGCCAACCCCCCCTCAGCCCACTACCAGCCTGGGATTCTGCTCACCCAGGTTGGCAGGAGGCAGAGTGGGGCTGGCGGCTGAGCTCCTGACTGGCAAGGGGCCGGCAGCCGAAACCTTGGAGTAGCAGTAGGCTGAGTGCTGCTGGCACCCCAGACTGGCAGCAGACTGAGCCACTCAACCCACCATCGGCCCTGCTCAGCCCGCCACCAGCCCACTCAGCCCGCTGCCGGCTGAGTGAATGGAAGCCCAGACTGACAGCAGGTTGAGTGGTTCAGCTGGCCTGCTCAGCCCACTGCCAGCCTGGGGTTCCTTGGGGGTCCCCAGGCCAGCAGCAGGTGCTGAGTGGGGCCGATGGCTGGTATCCCAGCTGGCAATAGGGCAGCAGCCGGAACCCCAGAGCAGTGATGGGCTGAGCCGCTCAGCCTGCTGCTGCATACCATCAAAAATCAGCTCACCTGCCACCTTTGACACGTGTGCCGTAGGTTGCCGACCCCTGCTTTATACACTAGTAAGGAGATGAGCATATTACAGTTGTTGGAGGGCTCTTATCAGGAGTAACAGGCTATAGGAAAGTCAGTCAACATTTTTTGTTTCTCTGATGAAAACTGGCCCACTCCCTGCCTCAAACCAAACCTGTCACTAATAATTGTCAACAACTTAATTTTCTGTTTTTGGCTAAGATATTGATTTTTTTTTAAATATTGAAATTGGATTCAGGATTGTTAGCAAGAATTTTTGGCAAACAAAGTTGTTAAATGACAATCTAAATGGCAACACAGTACTGCTTTCATGCTTGGCTCACCCCCCAGCCCGCTGGTCCAACAGCTGCAGTAGAGGAGGAGATAGGTAGAAAACTGCAGGACCCCAAAATCCACCTCTTGGGGTGCAGAGTGGCAACAGCAGCAGCAAACCCTCAGGTCCAATCACACGCCAATGGGCACCACCACCAGCCTTATGGACCACGGTGAAGTTGCACAGCATCTGATCTCAGGGACAGGGCACCCATGGAGCCATAGCAGCTCATCTTGCCCGGTGCAGCTCCCCCCGATGAGATGGATCGCTGGCAGCTGCCAGCCTGGGGGAGAGGCGCTCCCCAGCTAGGGTGGCCAGATCCAGATGTCCTGATTTTATAGGGCCAGTCCCGATATTTGGGGCTTTGTCTTATATAGGCACCAATTACCCCCACCTAGAGTGACCAGACAGAAAGTGTGTAAAATCAGGACAGGGATGGGTGGGGGTGGGGGGGTAAAAGGAGCCTATATAAGAAAAAAGACCCCAAAATTGGGACTGTCCCTATAAAATAGGGATATCTGCTCACCCTACCCCAATCCCCTATCCTGATTTTTCACACATCTGGCTAACCCCAGCCAACCCCTGTGTGACATTCCAGTTCTGGCTGCCTGCCCAGAAAGTGAGTTACTTTCACTTTCATTCCTCAGCAAGCAGCCAGCCAGCCTCCCCTCCCCCCTAGCACTTCACCCAACCCAGCCCTGATGGAGGGGAGGGAGGAGAGAGAGAGGGGTGCTCCTGGGGAGGAGGGAGAAAGGAGGGGGGGAGAAGAATGGATGTTATGGGAGACAACAAAGGATACTGGTTCCAGAGCCACAGCCTCACCTGACCTCAGCCGGGGGGAAAGAGTCACACTCACAGATGAGCTCCTTCCCCAACCCCCACCCCCTCCCCTTCCCAGAGACCCCAGCAGCCAATCCCGTCCCTCAGACTGTGCTGCATTCGGCTCTCTCTAGGACCCAGCAGCCCTGCTTCTACACTGTCTGGGCTGCCCGCAGAGTGGTGCCCCCAGGCAGTGTGAGGCCCTACGCCGCTGCCTATTCTGCCTATGCCTAAGGACGGCCCTGCCTAGGAACCAGTTAGCCAGGTGGGAAACCGGCCAAATGCAATCACTGCATCTCGCTCCCAGAACAAGCAGAGGCTTGGAGAAAGCCAATTCCAGATTCCTGAAAAGCTGCTGCAGAAAATAAAAGGGGATTCAGATGGGGGAGGTAAAGGAAAAAAATAAACATTATGTCTGAGGACTAACAGAAAGGGCACTGTGCAGACACCTTCACAAAATGACTGGTTGCTAGGATGCTATGCAGGACCCTCCTCTGAAAGTAACAAGTGCTTAGAAAGAGGAGGTTTGAACAGCATCCTCCAAGCCAGGGACGTGTAGAGTCACCCAGGGACAGAGCCATGCTTCAGGTTGTATAAGGGAGATCAGAGATGCTGGGATAATGCTGCACCTTGACACACATATCATAGAGCTCCTTCTTAGTCATGGCTACAAGAGGAGCATTTACCAGGACAATAATCTGCCTGAGAGCGCAACGATCTCATCTGTGGAAGGGGAGACCACCAGTGAGGGGAACACAGAATTTCACCCTGTAAGCACAGTCCCTGCAAAAATTTTCTGCAGATGCTATGCAGTCCACTGAGGGAGCACCGCCCGAAATTCAGTGAGAACCTGATCCAAAAAAATGTAAGAGCTGCCACTATTTCCAGTGTGACTGACAATGAACAATCAGGTGGGACAGGTTGGTCAATCCAGGCTGAGTAAAGGCAGAAAACAGGCTCCTGCAGGGAAGATCTTCAGCGGGGAAAAAGTGGGTTAAAAAAACAGAGGCTTTTTCAAGAGTCACAGTCTTAAAAAAAGCCGGGTCAGGCTATATGCTGTATAGAGCTGTTAAAAAGGCCACTATAGAATGGAGGCAAATCTAAACTCTAACTGACCAGGTGCAAGCCAAGGCCCATCCACACAACACAACAGAGGACAGAAAGGGCAAGGGACCTCCAGGCCAGACGGGAGTCTGAGTACAGCAAGCACTGAACAATGTGGAGGTGAAAAGCTGCCATCCTACTGACCAGGCCAATGAGCCCCCAGCCACCCTCAATTAGTGGCAGGAACAGTAAGCATGCACAACCAGTGATAACCATCCAAAAAAAAATGGTTAATGTTCTTCTGAATCTGGTCCAGGAGGCTTATGGAGAATCCAGCCACTCCAGTTGGTGCCACAACATTGAGGTCACAAGGTTGTTAGCGATCAAAACCCATTCTCAAAAAGAAAATCCAGGAAGGAGCCAGCGCCATCTCTGAAGCCAGTTCTGCACCTTCTCCTCAGCCCCCTCCCAGTTCCTTAACATGCATTGTTCAGATCTAAAAAAGAAAAAAACCTAGCACCTAAATCCCAGAGGTACGCCATTGTACTTCTTGGGGCAACAGTAGGGGAGCACTGCAGAGCCAAGAGCTAATAAGATCCAATTACTCTTTGCCCAGTTAATTCAGGTAGAGGACACTTGTTCATATACTTATAAACAGGCACAAGCTGCCTGCACGTCACCTTCAAACATCATGAATGCAGATGTCATTCTCATAGGCTGACAGCTAAAAAGGGAAAGCATCTAGCAACCCTGGCACAAACAGGCCAGTCAAATGGCTTCTTGGGAGATGCACGAATGGCTCCAGACTCAGGGCATACAACATCCCAGACAGAGGGCAGCCTGACGTATGCAGACTGGGAAGAAGCAGCTAACACCTCGTTAATCTTTAAGACACTAAAAATGTTATGGTAAAGAAATATATGAAGTGAATATTGCCCCAATCCCAAAGGCTTCTAACATTTTGAAAAGATAGCTATGGTTAAATCGAAAAAAGGCCTTCTTTTGAGCCATTGAAATAAGCCGCACAGCCAGATTTAAAAGTTTGCTGACAGTATAAACGTCACAAATTAAGAACAAGTATACAGCAGTTGGAATACATTATGTTTGGTCAGGATGTAGCAAAGAGTCCAGACAGTCCCTTTAGCTGCCTGGCTAAGGGCCCTGATATAATCTTATAATTAGAGCAGAGAAGAGAAATAGGTCTCCAATTCCTTAAATTGCAGAGGTCTCCTTTTCTGTGAAACAGGATGAATCTCTGCCCTACAGCCACTGACGGTAGCTCCTTTCTCCTGGCTCCATTACAGCACCACTAGAAAAAAGTCAGCCAATAAGATACCAGAAAGGTTTGTTGAATTCAGGTACAGAAGCCATGCTTGTAGAGAGCTGCTGGTCTGCAACAGAGAGCTCCTGTAATGGCAGCAGGATGTCCGGTAAGCAGACCACTCATCTGGTTTTAAACCAGATGAACTTGTCTAATGTGTGTCCCTTGCCTGGCACTGAGACAAAAACCAGACATGGTTTTATCCAGTTCCACACATAGGACGCCACAATGGGGAGCATGCTGCTCCATCCCTGCTGGTATGACTTCACACACACTACGTATGCGAGGTCATGCCAGGGCAGGGCAGCATGTTCTTCAAAATGGTGCCCCCTCCACCCCCATGCAGCACACTGGTGTGGGTGGGATCACGTTGACGGAGGCAGGCCCAAGCTGTTCCCAGAATGTCCAGTGTTCTAGGATTGTGCAAGTGGCCACCCTAGCATCCAGGCACTGCGGCGCCTCACCAACTAGACAAGGTAACCCCTGGTGTGGTTCTGCCATTGCCAGCACTTCACAGGCTTTGGATGATTACAGGGTATTGTAAAAGGAAAGAGCTGCTGTCTGGATCTCAGCAGGGTCAGGTTCAAACGACCAATCGGCAGCCAGAGACAAGAGACCTGCCAATGGTCCGTAGTCTTTTTCTCCAACAAGAAAGAAAGAAAGAAAGAAAGAAAGAAAGAAAACTCGCCTGGAAGCATCTATGTCATGTAGCTGGATAAGATGGCTCAAACCAGGACTCCCTGCACCTCCTCTTCCAACAAGGATCTCAGGGGTCAAAGTTTCTCAGTTACAATTTGAGGAATGGGCACTGAATTCCCCCCATCAAGGTTGCCATGAGGTCCAAGATATATCTCAATCCAGGGTGCTCATGGCCTGATGCAAGGCCTACCTGGCAACCTGGGTTTAATGGCGGCAGACCAGTGGACCGGGACCTTCCCATAATCCCACCACTGTCTCAGGGATTCATACAGTGGCTTTTGCAGCCACCAATGCTCCCAAGCCACAGGGAATATTTGGTGAAATTTGAGTCCTGTAATATTTGGTATTAAAGTACCAGTTGGAAGCACTGGCAGGAAGAGGGACAGACACACTGACAGAGCCATATGATGATCAGTTAAATCAAGGGAAACAGAGAAGATAAATATATTCAACACTGGGCCTTGTGGTATAAAAGTGATCTAATCTACCCCCTGAGACCTGGTTGGGAGTAACCTTCAAGAGTACTGCCTAACAGCAGGTGAGAGAACCTTCAAACATCTGCTAACCCAAAGGTCTGCAGGAGACACAGTTCCCTGGCTGACCGAGCGTGTGGCTCCTCATGTTTCCTGCCTAAAACAGCCTACAGTGCAATTGAAATCCCCTTCCAGGACAATAACAGTATCAGAGTCACATCCAAGCACAGCACAGGCAAATGTCTGCAAAAAGGAGACAAGGTCACGCCCTAGCATGGGGCAACACTCTGAAAAGATTAAAAAACCAATAGTGCCAATACCTCGAGGAGCCAGCCCAATCTTCACAGACAGGCTCTGAGCTCCTGCATCCCGGGGAAAAGAAAACAGCTCCCCCAGCAGTGAGACTGTGGCACAGGCACCGACTTTTCAATGTGCCAGAGGAGGCGGGGGGGTCGACCCCTGGCTCTGCCCCCACTCCACGCCTTCCTCCAAGGCCTCACCCCTTCCCCACCCTGCCTCTTCCCGCCTCTACCCCCCCCCCAAGCACACCACATCCTCCCAGCGCCTCCTGCACATTGTGAAACAGCTGATCTGGCAGGCATGAGGAGGGAGGGGGAGACGCTGATTGGCAGGGCTACCGGTGGGCAGGAGGCATTGTGTGGGAACTGATGGGGGCTGCCGGCTGGTGCTCAGCACCCACCATTTTTTCCTCTCTTTGGTCCAGCCCAAACACCCACAGAGTCGACGTCTATGACATTGGTGCCATGGCTCAAGAAAGGTTTTCCCTTCCCTTTCTTTCAACTAGTTCCCCGATTATCAGGGTCTGAGTTAGTCTCTTGCAAAAGGACAACATCAGACTGCGTTTGTGTGAGAAATTCAAAAAATGATGCTTTTTTATGACCATACTGACCTAAAAGTCCTTTCTGTCCTGAAAGTCTATAAAATGCAATATACTATAAGCTATGCTTAGAGAGCCAGAATTGAGCAGCACCATGGAGACTAGAAGGGGAGAGCCAAGAAGCAAAAAGAAATGAAGGAAAGTGGATTTTTTTTAATCAAAAATGAGCCATGGGGAGGCCTGTGTATTTTGTACAGTTCCCGCACATATCCTGACCTTGCTCAACAACTTTTTGAGACAGAAATGTTTTACGATCAACCGAGGTCTCTCTCAAGACAAGGGCAGCTGAGTGATCAAAGCGCTGTAAATCAGAGAAACAGGCCTCAGACTCAACTCCTTATTTCCCTTTAGTGCTGTCCAAAAAGCCACTAATCTCTTGCACACTGTACCCACCCTTCCTGGCTAGCTGACTGACTGAGACATCGGGAACCAGTGAGGAGTCACACAGCTCATCATTGTGCTCTTCATCGCCTTCAGATCACCAGCTCAGAAAAAACACTGAGGGCTATTACAGTCTCATTATTCATGAAAGTAAGAGATTCAGTGGGAGCAGCTGGCATATCTATTTTTCCAGAGTGGCAGGCAATGCAGGCCCAGGCTGGGACCTAGCATCATCACTGCAGTATGCAGGATCAGGGACATGAGGGCTCGCCATGCCGGGGGAAAACAGCAACCCACTGGGACAGGGGCAGACAAACTTTTTGGCCCGAGAGCCACATTGGGTTTTGGAAATTCTATGGAGGGCTGGTTAAGGGAGAGGGTCGTGGCCCAGCCCCCACCTCCTATCTGCCCCATCCCCAGGAGTCATGCCCCATCCTTCCCTGATGGCCCTCCCCGGGACACCTGCCCCATCCACACACACCCACTCCCTGTCCCCTGACCACCCCTGGATCCCCGCCACCCCATCCAACCCCTCCTCTCATTGCTGACAGCCCCTCTGGAACCCCTGCCCCATCCAACCATCCCTTCTCCCTGTCCCCTGACTGCCCCCGGAACCCCTATGCCTGACTGCCCCCTGCCACCCCATCCAACTCACCTCTCCTTCCTGTCTGCTTCCCCCATGACCCCTGCCCCCATTCAATCCCCTGTTTCCCCCCCGACCACCCTGACCCCTATCCACACCCCCACCCCTGACCACCACCCCAAACTCCCCTCCCTTTATCAACTCCCCCTGCTCCATGCCCTTACCGGTGTTGCCTGGAGATGCGGTAGCTGGCGGCGCTACAGACAGGCCACGCCACTGCCGCTGCCAGCACCACGCGGCACAGAGACTGGGTCAGGCTTGGTTCCACAACTGCGCTGCCCCAGGAGCTCACAGCCCACCGCCAGAGCATGTGCCAGTGGCGGAGGTGGCGAGCTGAGGCTGCAGGGGAGGGGGGACAGCAAGGGAGGGGCCAGGGGCTAGCCTCCCGGGCCAGGAACTCAGGGGCCAGACAGGATGGTCCCGTGGGCCAGATGTGGCCCATGGGATGTAATTTGCCCACCCCTGCACTGAGAGCACCAGTCATGGAGCTAATACCCAGTGCAACACTCCATCTCAGAGCACAGAGCTGTACCCTCAGCTACTGCATTTCAGCTTAGGACTTTCTCAAGTCTTAGCCCTTTATGACTAGACCGGCATAAATCTATCTCGTCGATCTGTTCTTCACCCCCTTGTCTAGAACCTCTCTTTGTAAGTATGTGCTCCTCAACTTCCATGACTCACTTCTGTCCAAGCACAAGTGATGGGGTCACAACAGACGATTCCTCGGGTGGGGGCACATAAGCGAAGGGAGGGATGAAAGCTAGCAGTGCAGATGCAGGCTGTCTTCTTCCCAGCCCTCTCGGGCAATCCTGGGGTCCCACCTTGTTACCAGGGACAACCACCTTCCCATAATGGGAGAGAACAGACTCACTGAGAACAAGGGGTAATACTGGAAAAAAATATTTTAGTAGCAGGAGTAAACAAAGGAAAAACTGGAACAAAAGAATCCTTGACCCAAAGTCCCTCCTGATGGGCAGGAACCCCTCAATGACCATATTTTCAGAGGGAGAAAACACTATATATCTTCCCCATCTATGTGGTCCTTTAAAACCAGGCTCAAGGGCTGTTCAGGGTTATCTGAAAACCACATAAACTTGGTGCCCAAATGATATAACATGCCTCACACTTGGGTTCTTGCAGCCCAATGGACTCATCCTAACAGCAGAAACCACCTTCCCATAATGGGAGAGAAAAGACGGTTACTCACCTTTGTAACTGTTGTTCTTCGAGATGTGTTGCTCACATCCATTCCAGTTAGGTGTGCGCGCCGCGCGTGCACGTTCGTCGGAAACTTTTTACCCTAGCAACTCCAGTGGGCCGGCAGGTCGCCCCCTGGAGTGGCGCCGCCATGGCGCCCAATATATATCCCTGCCGGCCCGCCCGCTCCTCAGTTCCTTCTTGCCGGCGACTCCGACAGTGGGGAAGGAGGGCGGGTGTGGAATGGATGTGAGCAACACATCTCGAAGAACAACAGTTACAAAGGTGAGTAACCGTCTTTTCTTCTTCGAGTGATTGCTCACATCCATTCCAGTTAGGTGACTCCCAAGCCATACCTAGGCGGTGGGGTCGGAGTGAGAAGTCGCGCATGGAGCACTGCAGTTCCGAAGGCCGCATCCTCTCTCGACTGCTGGACCAGGGCGTAGTGGGAAGCAAAGGTGTGGACCGATGACCAGGTCGCTGCCCGACAGATTTCCTGGATGGGCACACGGGCCAGGAAAGCCAGCGACGACGCCTGCGCCCTGGTAGAATGCGCAGTCACACGGCCCGTAGGGACATGGGCCAAGTCATAACAGGTCCTGATACAGGACGTAACCCACGAGGATAACCTCTGGGAGGAGATAGGAAGCCCTTTCATACGGTCCGCTACCGCCACGAAAAGCTGGGGGGATTTGCGGAAGGGTTTGGTCCTCTCTATGTAGAACGCGAGAGCTCTACGGACATCCAGCGAGTGGAGCTGCTGCTCCCTGCCTGAGGAGTGAGGTTTGGGAAAAAAACCGGGAGGAAAATCTCTTGGTTGACGTGGAAGGCTGAGACCACCTTGGGTAGAAAGGCAGGGTGTGGTCTAAGCTGCACCTTGTCTTTGTGGAAAGACCGGTATGGGGGGTCCACCACAAGGGCTCGGAGTTCCGACACCCGTCTAGCTGAGGTGATAGCTACTAGAAAGGCAGCCTTCCAAGAGAGGTAAAGCAGGGAGCAAGTAGCTAACGGCTCAAAGGGGGCCCCATGAGCCGGGACAACACCAGGTTAAGATCCCAGGTTGGAGCAGGGGGACGGACGTTAGGGAATAACCGTTCCAGCCCCTTAAGGAATCTCGACACCGTCGGGTGAGAAAAAAACGGAGCGACCGTCCGCACCCGGTGAAAGGTGGAGATAGCTGCCAGATGGACTCGCAACGACGATAAGGCCAGACCATGTTCTTTGAGGGACCAAACATAATCTAAGATTTCGGATACCGAAACTTCCATAGGGCGGAGATTTCTCTCTACGCACCAACAGGAGAAGCGTTTCCATTTCGCCGAATATGTGGCTCTTGTGGATGGTTTCCTGCTGCTCAAGAGCACCTCTCTCACAGGCGTGGAGCAGCGCAGCTCGGAACCAGTTAGCCACGCAGGAGCCACGCCGCTAGGTGCAGCGACTGCAGGTCTGGGTGACAGAGGGACCCGTGGTCCTGGGTAATCAGGTCCGGATGAAGGGGCAGGGGAACTGGGTCGGCTACGGCCAAGTCTAGCAGCATGGTGTACCAGTGCTGTCTGGGCCATGCCGGGGCCACCATGATCACACGAGCCCTGTCTCTGCGCACCTTCAGGAGGACCTTGTGAACCAGAGGGAACGGAGGAAACGCATAGTACAGGTGGGTCGCCCACTGGATGAGGAAGGCATCCGCTATCGACCCCGGCTCCCTGCCCTGAAAGGAGCAGAACGCTTGGCACTTCCTGTTCCCCTTGGACGCAAAGAGGTCCACCCGGGGATAACCCCACCTCCGGAAAATGGAGAGAGCGACGTCCGGTCGAAGGGACCACTCGTGTGACAGGAAGGATCTGCTCAATCGATCCGCCAGCGTGTTCCGTACTCCGGGAAGGAAGGAAGCCCTGAGGTGAATGGAGTGGGCTACGCAAAAGTCCCAGAGACGTATCGCCTCGAGGCACAGGGAGGAGGACCTGGTGCCGCCCTGCTTGTTGATATAATACATGGTCGTCGTGTTGTCCGTGAACACGGCTACACAACGACCCTGAAGCTGATGACAAAACGTTTGGCAAGCAAGGCGGACCGCTCTCAACTCCCTCATGTTGATATGTAGCCCCACCTCCTCCTGGGACCATAGGCCCTGCGTCCGCAGGGTCCCTAGGTGGGCCCCCCAGCCTAGATCTGAGGCATCCGTTGTCAGGGATACCGAGGGCTGAGACGGGTGAAAGGGAAGACCCGCACACAATACGGACTGGTCCACCCACCAGCCGAGGGAATCTAAGACCTTCTGGGGGACTGTGATTAACATGTCTAGCGGTTGCCTTGGTCTGTAATGACTGATAAGCCACAGCTGGAGAGGCCTCATGCGGAGCCGAGCGTAGTCGGTCACAAAAGTGCACGCCGCCATGTGGCCTAACAGGGTTAGACATGTCCTCACTGACGTCAACGGGCTGACCGCAAGCGTTGAACGATCGCCGCCATGGTCTGGAACCGCTGCCGAGGCAGCGAGGCCCTGCCCACAGTGGCGTCCAGGACGGCCCCGATAAATTCCACCTTCTGAGTGGGCCTCAGGGTGGACTTGTCTGTGTTTATCAAGAGGCCCAGACTCGCAAACATGCCGGTGATCACGCGGACATGGCTGTACACCTGCTGTTCCGACGTGCCCCGAATCAACCAATCGTCCAGATAAGGGAACACGTGGACACGGTTGCGCCGAAGATGCGCCACGACAACTGCCATGCATTTTGTAAACACCCTCGGGGCCGTGGACAGGCCAAACGGGAGGACCGCAAATTGATAATGACGAGCCCCCACAACGAAGCGGAGGAAGCGTCTGTGGCGTGGCCAAATGGCAACGTGGAAATACGCGTCCTGCATGTCGAGGGCGGCGTACCAGTCTCCCGGATCCAGGGATGGAATAATGGTCCCCAGGGATACCATGCGGAACTTCAACTTCACGAGGTATTTGTTGAGTTCTCGCAGGTCGAGGATAGGCCTGAGGCCCCCCTTGGCCTTGGGGATCAGAAAATAGCGGGAATAAAACCCCTTGCCTTTCTCGTTTTCGGGAACCGCCTCTATAGCTCCTTTGCTGAGGAGCGTCCGCACCTCCTGCCGAAGGAATTGCTCGTGAGAGGGGTCCCTGAAGAGGGACGAGGAAGGAGGGCGGGAAGGAGGGAACGAAACAAACTGCAGGCGGTACCCCGTCTGCACCACGCTCAAGACCCAGCGGTCCGATGTTATTTGGGACCACGCCGGGAGGAAAAACGAAAGGCGGTTGGAAAACGGAGGGGAAGGATCCGTAGGGGAAACTGTTACTGCGCCCTCGAGCGCACCTTCAAAATGAAGGCTTAGGACCAGGCGGGGGTTTTGAGGAGCCTTGGTTCTGCCCCCCTTGGTTCCCCGACTGCCTGCGCCTCCCGTTCCTGCCGCGGCGCCTGTAAGGGTCCTGCCGCTGGCGGAACTGGGAAAACGGCCGACGGTGCTGCTGTTGCTGCGGCCTAAAGGGTCTACGCTGTGTTACGGGGGTGTGCATCCCGAGGGACCGCGCAATGACCCGGTTGTCCTTTAAACTCTTAAGTCTGGGGTCTGTCTTATCGGAAAACAGGCCCTGGCCTTCGAAAGGAAGGTCCTGTATCGTGTGCTGGAGCTCTGGCGGAAGGCCGGAAACCTGCAGCCAGGAGATGCGACGCATCGTAACTCCTGACGCGAGGGTACAGGGCAGCCGAGTCCGCAGCGTCCAAGGAGGCTTGCAAGGCCGTGCGCGCGACCTTCTTGCCTTCGTCCAAGATGGCCGTGAACTCTTGGCGAGCATCCTGTGGCAGCAGCTCCTTAAATTTGTCCACTGCCACCCAGGAGTTAAAGGCGTATCTGCTCAGCAGGGCCTGTTGGTTAGAGACCCTGAGCTGCAGCGCCCCAGCCGAATACACCTTACGGCCAAGGAGGTCCATCCGCCTGGCTTCCCTGGATTTGGGGGCCGGAGCCTCCTGGCCGTGACGCTCCCTATCGTTCACCGATTGCACTACCAGTGAACCGGGAGTCGGGTGAACATGTAAATATTCGTACCCCTTAGAAGGGGCCATGTACTTCCTCTCGACTCCTTTCGCTGTCGGAGGGATGGAGGCCGGGGACTGCCAGATAGTATTGGCATTGGCCTGAATGGTCCGTATAAACGGCAGGGAGACCCTGGTGGGAGCATCGGAAGAGAGGATGGTAACAATTGGGTCCTCTATCTCCGAGACCTCCTCTGCCTGCAGACTCAGGTTTTGAGCCAATCGCCTGAGGAGGTCCTGGTGCGCCCTGAGATCCAGCGGGGGGGGACTGTTGGAGGAGGTACCCGCCACCGCCTCATCCGGGAGGAGGATGATGAGACCCCAGGCACAATAGTGTCCAACTGAGGGTCTTCCTCAGCCCTCGCCTCTGTCTCCGGAGCCGCAGCGGAGTCCTGCTGTTTGGACCCTTCGTCCCCTTCCGGGGAGGGAGGGGGGCGAGACAAAGAGGCTTCAGGGGCCCTACGCTCCGCAGTCGCCGGCCTAGCAGGGAGCTGCTGGGGGCCCTGGGCCTGATGGTACGCCCAGGGTGTCCAGAATCCCCACTGTGGGGGGCCTTGGTCCTGCAGCGGCGGATCAGCAAACAGCGCCGCCTGCCGGTCGGTGCCCAGCGCATAGCCGCTGTCCGTCTGGGAGGACACGGACGGCTGCCTGGAGGGCCACGGCGGGGCCGACCCTGGATGGTACGGGTCTGCGCGGGCCGGCACGGAGGATCGTCTCGGTGCCGGGGACCGGTGCCGGGAGTCATAACGGTGCCGGGACCGGGACCTGGATCTGTCGCGGTGCCGGGCGCTGCTTCGGGACCGGGATCTGTCACGGTGCCGGGCGCTGCTTCGGGACCGGGATCTGTCACGGTGCCGGGCGCCGCTTCGGGACCGGGATCTGTCACGGTGCCGGGCGCCGCTTCGGTGCCGGGACCTACTACCAGCTCGGTACCGGGAGATCGACCGGGACCGGGACCTGCCACCAGCTCGGTGCCGGGAGGTCGAGCGAGATCGGGACCGGGACCTGCCACCAGCTCGGTGCCGGGAGGTCGACCGGTGCGGCGAGTAGCGTCGGGACCTGCTCCTGGAGTCGCGGTGCCGGTGTCGACTGGAGCCTGACCGCGACCGTCTCGATGCCGACCGGTGCCGCGAGTGCGACCGGTACCGCTGAGGGGAGCGGTGCCGGGACTGCGAGCGGCGTCGGGATCTGGAGCGCCCAAGACGTCGGGGCCTGGATGGCGAACGACTGTCCGTGGGCGGTGCCGACATCATGGGCTTGCCTCTGGACGTGACCCGCACCGGAGGAACCGGGGGTGGCAGCCGAGTAGGCTCCGTCAGGGCAATAAGGTCCCGAGCCGAGGCGAAGGTCTCCGGTGTGGATGGGACCATTATCTCAACCCCAGATCTCATGGGGGAGCTCGGCGGCACCGGACTCAACAGACCCGCCGGGCCCGGAGTCAACGGTGCTGACGGTGCCGGCGGCGCCGCGGCCGATGTCGAGGCCGGGCGTTCAAGCCGGGTCTGCCTGGCCGGAGTATTAGACTTCGACGGCCTAGGCACTGATTCCGGTGCCGGAGAAGGTCGGTGCCGAGGAGTCTTCTCGGTGCCGGAGCGATCCGGTGCCGGTGCCGAAATCACGGTCTGCGAAGTCGACGGGTCAAGTGCCGCCTCCATTAGGAGAGTTCGGAGCCTCTGATCCCTCTCCTTTTTTGTCCTCGGCTTAAAAGCCTTACAGATGCGGCACTTGTCAGATCTGTGCGATTCCCCGAGGCACTTCAGGCACGCTTCGTGGGGATCGCTGGTAGGCATGGGCTTCTTGCAGGCCGCACACTGCTTGAAGCCTGGCGAAACAGGCATGAGCCTGGCGCCCGGTGCCGGGAAGGGCTAAGCCCCCGGCAAGAAACTACTTAACAGCTATTTACTAAACTATCTACTTAACAATACTAATTAACAACTATATAGAACTAGAGATAAGCGATAAACAAGCGATAGAAACTAGGAGAGCTAGGGACGTGGAGGACAGCTATGCCGCGCTCCACAGTTCCAACGACCGACACGGCGGTAAGAAGGAACTGAGGAGCGGGCGGGCCGGCAGGGATATATATTGGGCGCCATGGCGGCGCCACTCCAGGGGGCGACCTGCCGGCCCACTGGAGTTGCTAGGGTAAAAAGTTTCCGACGAACGTGCACGCGCGGCGCGCACACCTAACTGGAATGGATGTGAGCAATCACTCGAAGAAGAACAGAGTCATTGAGAACAAGGGGTAATACTGGAAAAAAATATTTTAGTAGCAGGAGTAAACAAAGGAAAAACTGGAACAAAAGAATCCTTGACCCAAAGTCCCTCCTGTACTAACCAATTCACAAACTGCTTTTGGGCAAGGAAAATCACTATGGATTTACCTATTTGACAGGCAGATTTTATATTAGCACAGCTAATAACCTTACCTACATTCAGCAACACCTTCCCCAAAATGCAGGACAGTAGGCACACACCAAACGCCATGCTTGCGGGTCAAATCACTAAACCCATCTGCAGTGGACCCCATGGAGAACCTTCCCACCCCACAAGGAAAAAGGGGAGTGTAACGGGGTCCACTGACCACTATGGCACCTCCTCATGACCGATACAGGAATTAGCTCTGGTAACCAGTGCATCCTGCTCTGGTGGTGTTCTGCCCATTACCTCTTCTACTCCTGGACCCACAGCGTTCTCTTCAGTGACAGAGCCCTCCAGATGTGCCACACACTGTACTCCCCCTTCCGGGGAACATCTCTGCAATACCTGTCCAGCCACTGCTCTCGGTTGCAATTGCAGTCTGTCTAGCCACTTCCCCAGGGACAAAGGAGGCAGGGAGGTGAGACCCTGTGGAAGGTCGCTGCTTGCTGCACCCCTTCTGATCCTCAGTAGATTTCTCTGAGCCACATCCCCACAGCCCCAGCACCCTTTTTGCCCTTGCCTTAGGGCCTTAGCCTGCAGATTCCTATAGCCCACCAGGAGCTACCTTTAGCTCCCTGGGTCTCTGTCTGTGGTACTGCTTTGTCCAGGGGTCCAGCTTTCCTCAGTCTGCAAGGCAGCCAGTCCTTCTCCCTCCTCAAGCTCCCGGGAGTAAGTGAAGCTGCTCTGCCCTGCAGCTCTTCTTATAGGAGTCTGCCAGGACCTGATTAGCAGCTTCCCATAGCCCTTCTCTGATTGGCTGGCTCCTGAGCAGCCCCCCTAAGGCTCTATTAACCCCTTAGAGCCCAGTCTGGGGCAGGCACCACATCACAGGGGGGGAACAACAACAGCCCGAAAACAAAAAGCAAGTTACAAAACAAGAAGACACACAGACTAACAGAAATCCAGCTAGTTAGTGCCCACAGCATGTACCAAACACAGCCTCACACCCAGGAACTCTCACAATCCCAAGAGAGAGAGAGAGACACCAGCATTCAAACACACAGTTAGCAACTTCAGTCACAAGTCACTCCATCAGCACTTCTTCATTATTATAATCATTGCTTATTACTTTATAGATCCACACCCAGGCTAAGAACTTCACAGAAACACAAAGAAGACAGGTCCCTACCCTGAGGAGCTTACAGCCTTCTAAGTGATGTATTTGGCAGTTCAGCGAGGATATAACATCCACTAAGACAGGTGGCATGCAGAAGGATGTGGGCTACAGAAGTATGATTCTGTGCTTACTCATTTTAGGCACACATACATTTTAGTGGTTGATCTATCATGTTTGTTTTTTAACGTACTCACTGTTTGCAGGCAGTCTGCAGAAGAGAGTTTTTAGGAGTGGTTTGAATTAGGCAAAGGTGGAGGCTTGGTGAACAGATCTGGAAAGGGCATTCCAATCATCAGGGATGGCTTGGAAGAAACAGGGAAGGCACCGAGATGTCTGTAAGAGACAAAGGGGGCAGGGCCAGCTTTAGGCCTATTCCACCAATTCCCCCAAATCAAGCCCCACGCCTAAGAGGGCCCCGCACCCAGTGAGAATCCCTTTCCTGGCTAGAGGCACCCTTTTAATTTTTACTCACCTGGAGGCACTTCGGGTCTTCAGCTGCACTTCGGTGGCAGGTCCTTCGCTTGCTCTGGGTCTTTGGCGGCATTTCGGCGGCGGGGTCCTTCAGTGCTGCCGAAGACCTGGAGTGAGTTAAGGACCCACCGCCAAAGTGCTGCCGAAGACTCGGAGCACCGCCCGGTGAGTGCAAGCCTCATGTGGTTTTTTACATGTGGTGCTTTTTTGTTTTCTTTTAGTCATCCCTGCAGGGGCCCCCTCGAAACTGTTCGAATTGGGCCCCGCACTTCCTAAAGCCAGCCCTGAAATGGGGTACTGATGCTGGCATTGTAAGAGCAGACAATGGAGACCATGCAAGAGGAGGCCAGGCCAGAAATATAGATAGAAACTGCTTTTCTCTGCAAACTGCCTTTTAGGAACCCAGATACTATGATGATGTGAGCCCTATAGATATGTACATACAAACATAGCACCAGTTTCCACACACACTCGTGGACATATAGAGTCCATTTCTCCTCTCATGGCAAGGCAGTCAGATGCTAAGATGATAGGTGTGCTTAAGAACCTAGATTGATAAGACAAACATTGATGTCATCATAGTCTACACTCTCTTTGCTAAAGTGCCTTGGTGGGTCATAGGGCCATACAAATAATTAGGATACTTTGACCCCCCCGGCACACAGCAATCAGACATGGGTGAACTGTGAGTCAGGGACTCAGATATCAATAAGGGGAAAGAGACAGAAATTAATATTAAAACTATAGGGAGGAAATATACTTTTTTAAAAAATGTATGTTCTAGAAGAAATCAAATAAATTACAAAAATTAGCATAGTAGTTTCAGAACAGTATAGCTCCCAGCTAAAATAAATAACCTCAGAGCTAAAATAAGCCTTTGTCCAGGACTCCAGACTAAACAAAATCTTTTCTGATTAGTTTAGCTTTCTGCCAGGCTACCAAGGCCCTCCAGAGCAAGACAAATGGCCTCCCAATGAAGGAGGAATAGTAAGATGGGTCCTGTCCAGGCAGACCATAAAGGAGACAATGTGTGAGGTCAGAGGTCCACTACTGTCAAGACTCATGTAAAGTAGGAAAAAGAACATCTTCCTGATTTTGAAAGGAATCTACTGGGTCTTTCTTTTCTTTTCCCCAGATGGCAGAGAGAAATTGGAGTTGGGTCACTGGAGAGGAAAATCTCAGGCTGTTCAGTTTCCTGCTGGAGGCAGCTGTGCATGAGAGCATGCATGGAGCACCAGAAGGGAGTTTTGAGGAGGGATTTGGAGACAGAGAGTAAGTTGATAGCTAGTCTGTCATTTGAGGATGAACTTGGGGATTGCCTTGCATAGTATAGGAGCATGACAGCTTTTTACTGTTCTATAAACTGGCTCCACACAGGGCCCATTGATCCTGTGGACAGTTGGCCTGGTGTGCAAGTGAGAGATCTCTCTATTTTTGAAGGAACTTCCTCTGCTGTAAGGGCAGCAAGCATGGCAAAGCAATTGCCTTCCCCTTCCCAATCCCTTAGCAGCCTGCTATGGCTATATATATCCCAGTTGATTACCTCCCTCCTGCTGGGGCAACAGGAATTACCATAGCCCTAGGGATCCATACACCATATAGGCCAGTCAGGCTTAGCAGGGTAACAGATAGGGGTAAGGATGGGAGGGTGAGTGGTCATATAAGCATCACATGGCTGCCTGTGGATAACCTAATGCCCCACTCCCTCATGATTTGCCTCCATCTCTATAGTTATGGAGCCCAGCAGCACTGTGCAGCAATTTCAAGTTCCACAGCCACAGGGGTAATTAAGGACTCTCTCCATCAAGGATTTATGAGGATCTAATCACTGAAATATCTGATACCTGACATACAGGAGGGCTGGCTCCAGTCACATGATAAGGGTCAAGATCCTAAACACACCATGACAGAAGTCAGCATCCTCCGATTCCAGTAACTGCAGTTACATCCTCCCTTTAAAAGAATCAAATTAAAATAAAGGGTAGAGCCAGATTTTGACAATACATTAATGAAGGAGATTATTATATTTTTGCATTTAGGAGTTTTGTTTTGATAACTGGCTGTGGCAGGAATGGGAAGTACTATAAGGACTTACATGGGAATGATTAAGGCCACGTCCAGACTACCCGCCGTATCGGCGGGTTAAAATCGATTGCTCGGGGATCGATATATCGCGTCTAATCTAGACGCGATATATCGATCCCCGAGCACGCTTATATCGATTCCGGAACTCCATCAACCCCAACGGAGTTCCAGAATTGACACGGAGAGCCGCGAACATCGATCCCGCTCCGTCTGGATGGGTGAGTAATCCATCTTAGATATTCGACTTCAGCTACGTTATTCACGTAGCTGAAGTTGTGTATCTAAGATCGATTTCCCCCCCCTAGTCTGGACCAGCCCTTACAAACAGTAGATGTGATAAGATCTCTTATGCTGGAAGAAGCTTAGGATCAACAAAAAGTAAGACAGTGGTGCCACAAGCACCAGGGGAGAGGGTTCTATAAAGTGTGCCAGTTAGTCAGAGTCAAGCTAATCAGCAGGACAGAAGTCAGTCAGCTAATAGGCTAGCAAAGCTAAGAGGCTAGCACAGCCCTGGAGACAAGTTTTTGAAATCTATAATCTTGTGAGTGTGAACACCTCTTTCCCAAACTGCTCTGAAATAAGTCCACACAGTGTATAGAACTGGAGGGAGGGATAGCTCAGTGGTTTGAGCATTGGCTTGCTAAACCCAGGGTTGTAAGCTCAATCCTTGAGAGAGCTATTTAGGGATCTGGGGATTAGTCCAGCTTTTTGAGCAGGGAGTTGAACTAGATGACCTCTTGAGGTCCCTTCCAACTCTGATACAAACACTTGCTCCCTTACTGGGGTTTGGCTTCAGTAACCTTGACTGCTGCAAAGGTTCCTACTTCAGTACTACTTATCTCACACCATAAATCTGCTTTCTCTAAAGAGCCACTCCCTGCCTCCTTTATATCTGGGTGAGGTAAAGTAGCATCTGAATGAGTCAGTAGAACCCACTTAACCCTTTACCAGCAGGATCAACAACTGATAACAGAGTGAGATGTTCGTTAACACTTCTCTGGGGGAACATTAGGCATTTCTAAACATCTTGATAGAAAAAAAGTATGCTTATGTTTATACAGAGGAATAAGGGACCAAATAATGGAGGTATAAAGCATAGGGAATTGCATTGAAGAAGATATGCTGATACGGTATTACAGAAAGTAAATGATGATCTGAATTTAGGAGCAGAAGAAATAGCAGAACTCTTTCTGATAATGATATGCATCAGATAAAACTAGACTGAAACTGTCAGCAAGTTTCTCTGGGGAAAAAAAAAAAGGCTGGCTTCAAAGAACTTAGATGTCTAGAGTCCATTTCTCCTTTGACTTGCACTGGTGTAAATCAAGGGAAACTCCGCTAAACTCAATGGAGTTACATCAGTACAAAATCAAAGAGGTGAATAAGATCCAAAGTATCAGCCTCCTTTGTTTACCTCATAAATGTTCACCAAGTAACTAAACTATTGACTCATTGGAACAATAATCTTCAAGCTCCCAAGACAGCAAGCGTTCAGTCAGAATCAAAGACAGATGTGCTCCCTGTGATAAATGAGCTCCTGGGAGCAGACAAACTGATATAAATGATCACTGTTATGCAGTCCTTGCTTAAGAGGCAATGAAACTGATTTATGGTACCAGAATCTCATATGAAGGGCTCTGCGGTGCCCTGGCAATGACCACACTTGCAGTTAACTTCCCCAGATAGACAAATGAAAGTGACACTTCAGTAATAGGCTCAATAACTGCTGAAATAACAAACCTTGGTGAGGATGACAGTGTTTTTTAACAGCTTGGGAGTCTTTCGTGAGAACATCATCTTTGTACCGGTCTTGGACTAGTTCACGAATCATATCTGTGCATAAACAAGAAAAAAAATGCTCAGTTGCCTAATAGATAATAATGAAGGGGGTAGGACTTACCATTGTAATAGGAGGTAGTAACAGACAGCCACCAGAGCTGCTGCACTGTTGGTTTAAGACAGAAAACCCAAACTTGTGGACACCAAAGCCTACCTTAGGTGTGATGCTGGCAGACCAGGTGCCAGGTCATGCCAGGGTCCCCAGGCCTCACTAAACACTGGCAAATGCATAGCTGGAAACCAGTCTGGCTTGCCTTTGTGAAAGTACTGTTAAAATAAGTATTAGATTTATAAAAATATACTCAGTGTTTAGGCTTCCTAAAATGCTTGAGAGTTGCTGCATGCATTCATCTCACTTATACTATCTGTATCCCACTTTATAAGACAGTATTTAAGTGTTTCCCCTGAAACTGTAAACTCCCTCTCCCCCCGCCCCCTCCAGTCAGGAGAGAAGCATTGGCCACGTCCAGACTAGGAATTAAAATCGATTTTAGATACGTAACTTCAGCTACGAGAATAACGTAGCTGAAGTCGAATTTCTAAAATCGAGGTACTCACCAGTTTGGACGGCGCTGCATCGATGTCCATGGCTCTCCGTGTCGATTCCGGAACTCCGTTCGGATTGATGGAGTTCCGGAATCGATGTAAGCGCGCTCGGGGATCGATACACTGCGTCCAGACTAGACGCGATATATCGATCCCCGAGCAATCGATTTTAACCCACCGATGCCGCGGGTTAGTCTGGACGAGGGCAGAGACACCAAACAAGCCACTGTGGAACATCAGAGGACAAAAGACTTTGTTGATTGCTTCCCTCCTCCCCACCCCACTCAAGAAGAGGAGATGTGCAGGTACACTCATACCATCATCTTGAACTGTGGGGGAGAGGAATAAAAATCCCTGACAAGAAGGAACTGTATCTCTTTATGCTGCTTCAGCTCTACGGGGCAAAGATTTACAAGCAAAAGCAAGGGGTCCCCAGCTGCTTAGCCTGGGTTAGTCCTAAAAGACACACAGAGCATACGTCACAGCAGCTTCTATCACCTTTTGAAACCTAAGGCTACGTCTAGACTACCCGCCGTATCAGCGGATTAAAATCGATTGCTCGGGGATCGATATATCACATCTCATCTAGACGCGATATATCGATCCCCGAGCACGCTTATATCGATTCCGGAACTCCACCAACCCCAACGGAGTTGCAGAATCGACAGGGGGAGCTGCGGACATCGATCCCGCGTGGTGAGGACGGGTGAGTAATGCGATATTAGATATTTGACTTCAGCTACGTTATTCACGTAGCTGAAGTTGCGTATCTAAGATCGATTTCCCCCCATAATGTAGACCAGCCCTAAGACTGTAACTCATTTGAGTGTGTATGTTTGTCCTTTAACCTTGTAAATAACTCATTTCTTTTTCTTACTTGATAAATCTTTAATTAATTTATTATTGGATTAGCTATGTCAAAGTTAGAATCAGGACTCACAATTTGTCAGACCACTCTGTTTTATTAGCACAGCGCTCCGCCAATAACACCCAGATAATGTGAGCGGCCATGCAAGGCCCAAACAGTCTTATTTATACAGATAAAAGAGCGGGAATTAGACAAAGGGACAAAGATATCAAAACAGTAAAATTCACCTGGGGCACAGCATGCATATCCTATTTCCTTACTAACTGTTATCGATCTAAGGCTAATGCTTCACCAATTGCCCTTAAACGGTGCAATTGTTCTATGTTAATGTCTGTATTCCTGACACCTGGTTGCAACATTCCAACAACTTTGCTTAAAGGTACAGACAACATTTCTTTAATCCTTTCTATTCTTACTATATAATTCATTCTACTTTCACAATCCCTCCTTTTGGTCAGGCGTACGCCATGACCAACCCTTACTGAGTTCCACAAATTAACCGTTCCTTATCTCTTAGTTCATCAGCGATATTCAAAATCATCATATTAGCACTCTGTTTTGGGGCAGTCATCTGTGTGGCATGTCTTACACCATTTTGGATGCAACAGGAGATTAACTGAAAGCATACAAAAATCACTAAGATTCCAAACAGGATAGTTAGGGCTCCCTGAAACAACCAGTTTCCTGTGCCAGAGAAATTGAACAGGTTACTTAGCCACTTCCATAAAGAATTCAGCTCTTCATGAGGAAGATATGCAATTTGTTCTAAGTGGCTAGCGTGATCTATTACCTCGTTGGTATTGTCAGGTATAAACACACAACATTCTTTTCCAATGAGAGCCCAGGTGCCTCCTTTGGCCGCCAGCACTATGTCTAATGCTTGACGGTTTTGGAGGGCAATCTGTCTGATCACCCCTGTTTCTTTGGCCAGGGCTCTTAAACTTTGTCTGGTTTTATTTGCCATTATTTAACTACTTAGGAGCCTTTTTGCCTGGTGTATTGCTCCCCCAAGTGGGGTAAAGGAACTGCCAATAGTCTCTTCCCAGGTGTCATTACTGTTCCATATTGTGTTAAATGGACAAGGTCCTCCAGTGAGGTCTGGGGAATTGAGTGGGATAGCCAGGACAGGAACACCAGTTTGAGATTGGGCTGGGATGTGGCTGCAGACCCAGCATTTAGAAATAATAAGGGTCTGAGCTATCCACACTTGCTGCTGGATAAAAGAATTGTCATTGTGGACTCCCCAGACCTTAAGACACCAGCAGCCGAAGAACGGGTACCACCAGAGGCGCATGTTGGAGGCAGGGCCCTTCTGGTTCTGACAACCTCAACTGGAACTGCAGTCACAGTTTTATGTCCACCAGGCAGCTTCTTCTTGGGCCTTGCTTTATGTAGTCATCTGCTTCTGGCAACCCTTACGAGAGCGTAGATTGTAAGGTATTGCAGGCTGTTCCTCTACGTCTTCTTCTAGAGCCAAAAAATTGACTCTGCGTGGTCCTGAGGTGATGATTGGTTCACTGGGGTCTGTGCATTCTTACACTGCGAAGCATGTATCCACTCTGAGGGCTTGTCTACATCAGAAAGTTGCAGCGCTGGTGAGGGAGTTACAGCGCTGCAACTTTGAAGGTGTACACATCTGCAGGGCATCACCAGCGCTGCAACTCCCTGTTTGCAGCGCTGGCCGTACTCCCGTTTTGTCTCGGGTGTAGAGGATCCAGCGCTGGTGATCCAGCGCTGGTAATCCAATGTAAACACTTACCAGCGCTTTTCTTGACCTCCGTGGAAGGAGGAAGCCTCTGGTAATCAAGCTGGTCTCCTTCCCCAGCTTGCTCTCGCGTTCCCGGAACCCCGAGCAAGCAGGTCTCCTTCCCTGCGGTTTGCAGGGGGTTCGGGAACGCGAGAGCAAACCGGGAAAGGAGACCAGCTTCGCCGCGGTTTGCTCTCCCGTCCCCCGAGCAAGCAGGTCTCCTTCCCTGCGGTTTGCAGGGGGTTCGGGAACGCGAGAGCAAACTGCGGCGAAGCTGGTCTCCTTTCCCGGTTTGCTCTCGCGTTCCCCGAACCCCGAGCAAGCAGGTCTCCTTCCCTGCGGTTTGCAGGGGGATTCGGGAACGCGAGAGCAAACCGCGGCGAAGCTGGTCTCCTTTCCCGGTTTGCTCTCGCGTTCCCCGAACCCCGAGCAAGCAGGTCTCCTTCCCTGCGGTTTGCAGAGGGGTTCCGGGAACGCGAGAGCAAACCGGGAAAGGAGACCAGCTTCGCCGCGGTTTGCTCTCCCGTTCCCCGAGCAAGCAGGTCTCCTTCCCTGCGGTTTGCAGGGGGTTCGGGAACGCGAGAGCAAACCGCGGCGAAGCTGGTCTCCTTTCCCGGTTTGCTCTCTCGTTCCCGGAACCCCGAACAAGCAGGTCTCCTTCCCTGCGGTTTGCAGGGGGTTCGGGAACGCGAGAGCAAACCGCGGCGAAGCTGGTCTCCTTTCCCGGTTTGCTCTCTCGTTCCCCGAACCCCGAGCAAGCTGGTCTCCTTCCCTGCGGTTTGCAGAGGGGTTCGGGGAACGCGAGAGCAAACCGCGGCGAAGCTGGTCTCCTTTCCCGGTTTGCTCTCGCGTTCCCCGAACCCCCCCTTGAAGCCGCCCAACAGCGCTGCAGTGTGGCCACATCTAACACCACTTGCAGCGCTGGTTGCTGTAAGTGTGGCCACTCTGCAGCGCTGGCCCTATACAGCTGTACTAATACAGCTGTAACAACCAGCGCTGCAAAATTGTAGATGTAGACATGGCCTGAGATGCCAGACAGTTTAACAGCTGTCCCTTGACTCTGGCTGTAACAATGGCCTTCACACCTTATCTTTTCCTGATGCATACATTCCTCCAAATAGATTGAGAATACAAACAGTAGTATTTTATATAGAACAAAAAGCATTGCAAATTAAACCTTGCTAAGTTTTACAATTGATAACTAAGACAATTTACATTGAGACCCAGGCCTTCAATGTTTCTCTAATTTACTTAACATAGACACAATAGAGAATCCTGTCTCTTACTACCTAAATCTTAAAACAAAGAGTTAGAGAGGGCCCAATTTGTAATGCATATGGGAAAACAGAATCTTATAGTCCCAGGGGGTCAGTTCTTTCTGCTATTTAAAAAAGGTGGCTAGCAGGATGAAATCAAATTATACTTTAATTCTTATGGGACTTTATAAAATCCTACTCCTACATATCCCCCTTTTGACACTAAGATTATTAATCGCCAGTGTCACTTCTTATTTAGTCCATGTAATAGAAAATACTGGGAGGTGATTTGGGCCTGTGGCTTTAGCTTTGTACACATTTGTTTTATCCACCAGTACATTTTAAACATTTCAATTACACACATACAATTTAAAACCAAAAACACAATTAGGGGTAGTAACATTAGTATGCCAGTAGTTGTGGGAAACCATCCAGAAAATATGTTATACCAATGGTAAGCTGTTATGTTTTTCTGTAGTGGCAATTCTTAACATGTCCCCATTTGTGTGTATAATATGAATGGTGCAGTTTTCCACATCTTTTTTTATTTTTTATTTATATATATATATATATATTTTTGGAACTATGTTACCTTTTTACCTTTTAACAGATGATTGGTAACTGTTTGCCATTCAATGCCAAGCTTGATAGAGAACTCAGCTAAATCAGTGTTTACAGTAAGCAGAGACTTTCTGTTGTTGTTGTGGCAAATAGTAAATGTGAGTATTGGTAAACACAGTACTTATATCATATTTACATTTGTCTTCTGGTGGGTTGCTAACACTTTTTAAACACTTTTCCCCAAGAATTAACACGTACACATAGTCCTTTATACAGTACTTTGGATTATCTGAAAGACAAAAATAACATTTTTCTACCCCTTTTGGAGTGGCATTGATTATTACTTAAAAGATTCCTTTCTTTTACAAATACCCTTGCTGACTGCAGGCAAAACAGAGGAATTACTGCCATATTTTCTTGTGTTTGTTTGTTCTATAGGCAGGCCAGGTTTTAATGGCTTCTACTTTTTAAGGGTTATGCGGAAATTATTCCACTGTTTAGTTATCAAATTCATGAGGTGGTGTACCTCAAGTTTTTCCTCTTATATAGCAGACCAAGTTTGTAATGTTTTCCCTGCTATGTTAAGCTTTAAGTTTATTCACAGGTAATAGCTGAGAAGCATCATTACCATATTACTTTAAAGGATTTTTCCAAAAATCATACACACTACAAGTTGTTACAGGGGTACTTACTAACATTAAAGTTATTTTAATGTTTAATATTAACAGTAACAGTAGCATCAAATCTATTAAAGGTATCTTGTTATACCATGCCTTTTATGTAGGCAATTTGTTTGTTTGCTGACCAGGTATGTTCTTTATTTGCAGCTTCTTTTGTGCTGGCAGTTCTCACCTTTCTTTATCAGTTAGGTAATTTGCATCAACACAGGCTAGGCTTTTGGATTCAAAGCCATCAGCAGAGCTCAGGCCATGTCTACATCTAAAATTTTGCAGCGCTGGTTGTTACAGCTGTAACCAGCAACCAGCGCTGCAAGTGGTGTTAGATGTGGCCACACTGCAGCGCTGTTGGGCGGCTTCAAGGGGGGTTCCGGGAACGCGAGAGCAAACCGGGAAAGGCGACCAGCTTCGCCGCGGTTTGCTCTCGTGTTCCCGGAGCCACCCAGCAAACCGCAGGGAAGGAGACCTGCTTGCTCGGAGTTCCGGGACCGAGAGAGCAAACCGGGGAAGGAGACCAGCTTCGCCGCGGTTTGCTCTCGCGTTCCCGGAGCCACCCAGCAAACCTCAGGGAAGGAGACCTGCTTGCTCGGGGTTCCGGGACCGAGAGAGCAAACCGGGGAAGGAGACCAGCTTCGCCGCGGTTTGCTCTCGCGTTCCCGGAGCCACCCAGCAAACCGCAGGGAAGGAGACCTGCTTGCTCGGGGTTCCGAGACCGAGAGAGCAAACCGGGGAAGGAGACCAGCTTCGCCGCGGTTTGCTCTCGCGTTCCCGGAGCCACCCAGCAAACCGCAGGGAAGGAGACCTGCTTGCTCGGGGTTCCGGGACCGAGAGAGCAAACCGGGGAAGGAGACCAGCTTCGCCGCGGTTTGCTCTCGCGTTCCCGGAGCCACCCAGCAAACCGCAGGGAAGGAGACCTGCTTGCTCGGGGTTCCGGGACCGAGAGAGCAAACCGGGGAAGGAGACCAGCTTCGCCGCGGTTTGCTCTCGCGTTCCCGGAGCCACCCAGCAAACCGCAGAGAAGGAGACCTGCTTGCTCGGGGTTCCGGGAACGAGAGAGCAAACCGGGAAAGGAGATCAGCTTGATTACCAGAGGCTTCCTCCTTCCACGGAGGTCAAGAAAAGCGCTGGTAAGTGTTTACATTGGATTACCAGCGCTGGATCACCAGCGCTGGATCCTCTACACCCGAGACAAAACGGGAGTACGGCCAGCGCTGCAAACAGGGAGTTGCAGCGCTGGTGATGCCCTGCAGATGTGTACACCTTCAAAGTTGCAGCGCTGTAACTCCCTCACCAGCGCTGCAACTTTCTGATGTAGACAAGCCCTCAGAGACTCTCTGTCTTAACATACAGGAATCTGAAAAAGAAAACACAGCCTATTGCGGCTCTTTTTGGAGCCCTATTAGGATTTTAATTCAGCAGCACATTTCATTTGCATTTTTTTTACCCCTTTCTACAATACAGGCACATGTCCGTGGGAAAATGCACCTTCCTTCTATACTGTAACGTTTTAAAAACATTAGCCATAACAATTTTTACATAAGGTGTAACTATTTCTTTTGTTCTTACAGAGTTTTCATGTATCCTCATCAAAGTGACAGTCTGATTACACAGAGCCATTTTAAGGCTCAGTGTTTTTAACATTGCTTCTTTTTGTTTTGTGCACCTCACCTCTGCTGTTGCTTCAAAGGGTCACTGTTAATTTCTTATTCTTTCATTACAGCTTTTATCTGCTATTGTTACAAAACAAACAAACAAACAAACAAACAAGAAGACTTCAGAATCTCTCCCTAGTCTCCTGATTTTGACTGCTCTATTGCAGCCATGACTTGGTCTTTATTTAAAAACATTTTAATTTTTGTAAACAATCAAGTTACCCCTTAAGGGTTAAATGCTAAATCCCAAAGCCAAACAACACTAATTACCTGTGTCTTCCAAAAATGTCTGTCAGTTTTGCAGCTTTGAATTAAAGAGTCAAATGAATTTGTAGTGTCATTAAAAACAAAATAAAAATCAATTTATCTTACACTTACAAAACAGGAGTTTTACAAACCAGATGTGTTGGTTTATTTTCTTAGAACTTTACAAATTTTCACAGACAAATAGATACATACACTTTTTTTTTAGCTGTATATATATATATATATATTATATATATATATATGGATTATTTACAGGCACTCTTCTGGAAAAGGGCCCATTTTCCCTTCAGAATGGCTGCAAAGAAACCAAGAATTCTCTCTCTTTAACATGGTCCTTTTTAACATTTTCCACAAAGTTTAACTGCTTAATTCTCTCCAGCCTCTATAGAGTTAACTTTTCACTCTCTTCCCTTAAATCACTTGTTTATGTCCCAAAATGACACCTTTATCACCTTAGATTTCAACATTTTAAGTATTGTTCCAGGGATTCATGCCTGCACTTATTGCTTTTCTTACTCCTGACATTATTCCCTTAGGGCTTTCAACCTGTTTCTTTATCTGTTGCTTGCCTGCTTGTCTGGACCCGATCCTGCTTTTTTTTTTTTTTTTTCCCAATGAACCGTTTGTGAGTGCTATTGTGGTCACTTCACAATTTTGAAAGAAGTGTTCAAGGAAAGGGACCAGGAAGGGTGGGGGCTAGTTGAGGAATCCCCCCGCCCCCAGCCTGGCTGAATTGGTAGTGAGACACTATAAAGAATCAGTTTCTGAGGCAGACAACAAAGGGGAACAGAACAAGGGGCTTTTTGTCCTTTTTACAATGAGATGGGAGTATGAAGGGGGTTGGATCGATCCGGGGTTTGGAGAACGGGGTAAAGGGGAGCGCTCGGTCTGGTGATGGGAGAGGAGGCTTTTAATAAAGCTTTTAACTTATTATTTGAATAACTGAGAAGCGAGTTTTGATTTTGTCCACCTCTGATTTGCCTCTCCCCACCACTGCATGAAACAATTAACCTCTCCTTTAGCCAATTTAGTTTTAGGTTGGCTGAGTTTGTCCTTTAAGACCTCCACTCAGTCTTTGTTCCAAGATTTTAACAGTGGCCACTGAGTTTTGGGATCCCCCTGAGTTAGCCTAGACCATTTCCCCAGAAATTTACAGGAGTCTGGACCCTTTTTACAGGAGTCCGGACCCATCCTAAATACATAAAATGAGCCGGCATTCATTTAGGGAACTGTCCCGACTTAGAAGTCTGTTTACCAATACAGGAGGACTTCACACACCAATCACACAAGAAGGAAATTCAGGTTCGTCAGAGCGATGCCCAGTGCAACACACAAAAGGAGCCCACAGACTACTGCCTCAATCGCCCTTGCTTTCACACCAGGGGTTTTACCCAAAGTGCGGTGCGGCTGCGATTGTGCAGATTCCACTCACTCAGACCGCGGGGACAGGAACCCCTTGGTCGGCCGATCCCCAGACAGAGACGGCACCCAGACTCAAACACTCCACAAGAGGACAGATAGACACAGAGACAGGACAGTCCTCAGTCCGGACAAAACACAGAAATAATTACCTGACCAGATTCTTGATGTCAGATCCCGGGATCCCTACCAGAACAGAGTGGGAACCAACAGGTTCGATGGCGTAGACCTCACTGTGGCTGTGCACCTTTCCGCTCTAGTGGGGGACCGCTTGGGCCAAATGCCCAGGTGCCGGCTGCCACGGTCATCCCACAAAAACAGTCAGGAATGACACAGCCCCAGTGAAGACGCTTGCCATCTCGGTGGGACCTCCAAATTGTCAAAGTTAGAATCAGGACTCACAATTTGTCAGACCACTCTGTTTTATTAGCGCAGCGCTCCGCCAATAACACCCAGATAATGTGAGCGGCCATGCAAGGCCCAAACAGTCTTATTTATACAGATAAAAGAGCGGGAATTAGACAAAGGGACAAAGATATCAAAACAGTAAAATTCACCTGAGGCACAGCATGGATATCCTATTTCCTTACTAACTGTTATCGATCTAAGGCTAATGCTTCACCAATTGCCCTTAAACGGTGCAATTGTTCTATGTTAATGTCTGTATTCCTGACACCTGGTTGCAACATTCCAACAACTTTGCTTAAAGGTACAGACAACATTTCCTTAATCCTTTTTATTCTTACTATATAATTCATTCTACTTTCACAGCTACAAGCGTTGTCTTTGGTGGAGGATCCAAGGTGCAACTCACCTGGGGTAAGTGGCTGGTCCTTTGGGACTGGCAGTAACCTGAATACTATTGTGATTTTTGGTGTAAGGAACCATTTATCATAGAGGCAAGCTTACCTAGGTGGCAAGATATACCAGAGCACCCAAAAGGACTTTCTGTGAATCTATGTTAAGGATGTTATATTGCTTGAGGAGTTTACACTTGGTGACATCTAAGCATAGGACTCATAACCAGCTTGGGGTTTGTGCACTGCTTCTTCACAATCTGCTCTGAGGTTGGTACTCACACTCGTGTGCCACTCCAGACAGTTTGACAGAGGGGGTCAAACTTACCTTTGTAATATGAGGAAGTAACAAAGACACCCACTATAGCAGCACTATTGGTTTAAGACAGGATGCCCAATCTTGTTGGTACCAAAGCCTATCTTGTGTCACTCCTAAAGGAGCATTTCCTGGTTTTCCAACAGTTGGGTTTCAGGGTCTGAAGTCCCACATTCTGGAGGGATTTGGGGAGCATAAGGCACTTGTGACAGCAACTTTAACTCCATTTTAATGAGTGGCTGGCAGGGGGCTCCAATTTCTCTCTCCACAATCTCCGTAGATTTACTCTCTCATAGCTAGGCCATTGCTTTGAGCCTCAGGGAGTTGAATTCAAGGGTCATCCTTGACAACAGTGCTCCAAAAACAGCAGCCACAAGAGAGTCTGTGCACAAAGAGAGTCTCTAAAGAGCTACCGTCTTGCCAAAGGAAAGAGATTAATCACTACTGAGAATTTAAAATATGCTACAGTAAGCACTGCACTGGCCCACATTTTCCCCAAACATACATTATTTCCTCTGGGGTGTGCAGTGATAAGATAACTATGGTGAGCAACACACAGAATGCTCAGGCACAGAAAATGCCACAAACCCTGCTGAGATTATGTTCCAAGTATTTCTGGAGCCGCACTCACTAGTGGCGATAAAAGAAAACATTACACAAAGCCTAACACTGGTTCGTAGTCCTAAAAGGTGTCCAAAACATCATCCCTACGGATGTTTCCCTAGGATTTACCAACCAGGACCTCCAGAGTGCCTGCCCCTTTCCCTCTGCCCCTCACAAGGCAGGGTTACTTGTGGCATCTTTGGAAGCCTCACAAGACTTCAAAGATCCAAAAAAGCCTATTGGGGCTCGTGGGGAAGGTCAGGGGTGTGCAATTAATGAGGCAAGGGCATCCTGATCACTGACATTGCTGCAGCCTGGAGAAGGTTGCAGGGATGGACGCCGATTCCATGGGTACTCTGGGGCTGAAGCACCCCTGGAGAAAAACGGTGGATGCTCAGCCTCCACAATCAGCTCCTCCTCCTCCATCCCAGCACCTCCCATCCGCCTCGATCAGCTGTTCAGCGATGTGCAGGAAGCTCTGGGGGGAGAGGGGAAGGAACAAGGGTGGAGCACACTGGGGGAGGGGGAGGAGGTGGAGCAGGAGCAAGAAAATGTGGGGCGGGTGGGGTCTTGGGGGAAGGGCCTCAGGTGGAGATCCCCAGTAACTCAGAAAGATGGCGCCTCTGGTAGTAGGCCCAGTACAGGTTAGGGGATGCCAACATTCCAGGATTGTCCTGGAGTGTCAAGGAATTAAAGACTAATCTTTAATTAAAGATTATGTCATGTTATGAAACCTCCAGGAATATGTCCAAGCAGAACTGTCAACCCAAAGTTGAGGTACACTTGAGGTACACATGAGTGACAATCACTGGGCTAACAAGCCATTTGGGGAGACTATAAGGGGAAAAAAACAGGAAGCAAGGACAGCACACGAGGGGCTTAGAAGGTGAGCCTGGGCTGGGGAGTGAGGGCTGCAGGGAAGCCTACCTTGTTGTAAGCCTGTATTGCATGGTATTTATTTAAGAGAGGAATAAGCACTCATCTTTCTGAAAGATAAACAGCCCAGTGTGTGTTTGGGAACTAGCTAGGTAGCACCAGAGGTGACATGGTCACGTAATTAAAGACTGTGTCATAATACATACACATCTCCTAACTTTTGAGGGCTGTTTGTAATGCAAAAAAGTTAACAGCAAATACTAATGTACAACGTAAGGAGCCATTATTTTCAATGTTCTATCTTTTCTGTGTTTACAGTCTGAACATAATGATAAAGTTCTTACTTTTGTTGTAATACTCTTGAACATTCTAGTTTACATGAGGCGTACAGGGCATATAACTATTATGAAGGAAAGCTATAAAGGTAGTTAAATGTGAATGCAGCCAATGACACTGAAGAATTTAGAGGAGTGGTGGGCAACCTGCGGCCCGTCAGGGTAATCCGCTGGCAGGCCGCAAGACAGTTTGTTTACACTGACTATCATCAGGCATACCCCCCTGCAGCTTCCAGTGGCCGTGGTTCGCCATTCCTGGCCAACGGGAGCTGCGGAAAGTGGCTTGGGCCACAGGGACATGCTGACTGCTGCTTCCCGCAGCTCCCATTGGCCGGGAACGGCTAACCACAGCCACTGGGAGCTATGGATGGCCATGCCTGCAGACAGTCAATGTAAACAAACTGTCTTGCAGCCCACCAGCGTATTACTCTGACAGGCCCCATGCGACCCGCGGGCCACAGGTTACACACCACTGCTCTAGAGACAATAAACTGGTTAAATGTTTTTTTTAGACAGCAACAACACATTATGCTGTCCAGAATGAGGACAGATTGCATTGCAATGAAGCTGGTTCTTTCAGCTTTGTATAGATCTTTCCATAATTTATTTCTTTGCAGCAACAATGTGAATCGTAGATGAACTTAAATGAACCTACTCGGGAGTGAAGTCATCAGTCTCATCATACCTAGAAAAACGTAATAGGTAGTAAGTACATGGTTCTATTAGATCAGGGGTTCTCAAACTGGGGGTTTTGGCCCCTCAGGGGGTCACAAGGTTATTACTTGGGGGTCACGAGCTGTCAGCCTCCATCCCAAACCCCGCTTCACCTCCAGCATTTATAATAGTGTTAAATATAAAAAAATGTGTAGGCTCGCTGTGTGAAAGGGGTCACCAGTACAAAAGTTTGAGAACCACTGTAGTAGATGGACTTTTTCTTTGGTTTACTGAAAAAAGTCAAGGACAACAGGGTATCAATAGTTATAGTGAGGATATTTTTAGATGCTTATGTTGAGTAATAGCATATAATTAGCAGAACTGAAAAAGGGAAATATCACCACTGCCAAAAGAAAAATGAGAAATATTACCCATTACCGGCAGAAATTTCTGTTTAGGAAATGTCACTTTCAGTGTCTGTCCAGCAAGGTATTGTCCCTCTTAGTGTCAAAACAACTGTTTGAGACATTTAGCTGATTTGGGGTGAGGAGAGATTCTGCAGAACGGGAGGGGGAAAGAACCTGTTCGGAAGACACAGAGAGTAGAAGCAAAGTAATTAAAAGGAAAAAACAAAAATAGCAAACTACTCTAAGCTATATAAATCCCAAAGTGAGTTAAAATTATGCAAAATAGATAGTTATTGAAATTATAGTCACATTAGGGGGAAATTTAAAATAATTGAGGATATTTAGGTACCAAATGAATTTTATTTAAAATCTGTGTCTATATACCATTAAGTTTCATTATTTTATTAGGGTTATTAATAATTGCCCTATAATCAATAGTAGAACAATGCAGCTCAGAGTCAAGCTGAGAATTTCTGTGTTTTTCCTGGTTAAAGTGGGATTATAATTTATCTGCTGTGGTTTGAATGACTGAAAACTGTTAACCCTGGGTGAAGGAAAGTAACCGTGTGCTGGGATGGGAGAAGTGCTTAGCTGGAGAGCCAAAGAAGAGTGACACACTATAGGATTTCCCCTTGGGGATATGCATGGAGTCCAGCTTTCAGGTCTAGCATTAAGAACAAAGTATTAGCATTAAAATGTAGCATAAGTAGGTGTTTCCTTATAATAAACATCTTTAGTAAAATCCAAGGACTTGATCCACCAAACTGCTGTACACAGGCAGACCCTTACAACTGCATAAAAGCCCAAGTGAATGAAGTGAGGCGTGGCATGGGCACAGGGGACTACCACATAGAGCAGATTCTAGGCCTAACATGCTACCATTATTAAGCACAGTCTCATTATTTTGTCCCTTGCTTTTGTAACCCTTCTGCCTGTCTGAGTTGGCAGCAACAGGGCCGGGTTCAGTATCCAGGGGTTCCGTTTCAATAACACAATGCAAAACCAGCTTGAGCCCCCACCCAGTGACCTGGGACAATTACATACTACCCCTCGGGCGCCTCTAAGAGGCAACACTTCCCCTCTTGTAAGCACAGAGTTTGAGTGTAGCAAAATCCTTTTAATAAAGGAGAGAAACAATCAGGACCGGCGCTAGGGGTTTGAGCGCCCTAGATGGACAGCAATTTCGCCGCCCCGCGCACTGGTCCCGCAGCTCCGGTGGGGCTGCCGCAGTGGTGCCTGCGGGAGGTCCACCGGAGCCCCGCGAGGAGCCGACCGTCCGCAGGGATGACTGCGGCAGCTCCACCGGAGCCGCGGACCAACGGACCCTCCGCAGGCACCACTGCGGCCGCTCCACTGGAGCTGCCTGCCACCCCCTCCGGCAAAATGCCGCCCACCAATTATTCTGGCGCCCTAGGCGATTGCCTAGGCTGCCTAAATGGTAGCGCTGGCCCTGGAAACAATGCGGCATTATGTTGAGGAAACACCACAAACAGGATTCATAACACAAACCATGAGCAAAAGATACGCCCTCCCCCCCCCCCCGAAGCAAGTTTGGCAGTATCCTTTTCCCTTCAGGGTCTCAAGTCCAGCAACCCAAAAAATCACCTGAAAATCCAACAACCCAAAAGTCTCTGTCCCTGGTCAGTGCAGCTCCAGAGTTGAAAAGTTTATCTGCAGAGTCTTACTTCCCAGCCCAGGGCAGGGGAGAACAGTGGTGTTAAGGGGCACCTTACGTGGTCTGAGGCTGACTGTCCAGCCTCTCTATGGGGTTCTGCTGCAGCCTTCTCCACAAGCCACTCCACCAACCATCCCACAAGCTATTCCAGTCATCCCACAAATCACTCTGCTCAACCAGCTGTCCTGCAAACTGCTTTGCTCCACCACCTGCCTAGCAACATATCTTCAGTCTGGCCCCCCCACCCAGTGATTTCAGCTTATAGCAGGGTAGCCTCACTGCTGATACACCACTAGCCTAAAGTGAATTCAGCTCAGCAGTCTATACCTAAACTCCTAATGAATTTAAGATTAGCTCAGATATACCATTGTAAATAGAAAAGACAATTACAATTGATATTTCACATCTTCAGACAGCACCCAAGCAATCAAATATAACTATCTCTCTCAATTCATTGGGTTTTGGAACCCATGTCCCTTGTCTAGCAAGTGCTCCTTAGTTGATGGTGAGTCCCTCTGTCATAAAACAGTTTCCTTGTCCTTGATTCACATAATCAGGGTAACAACACTTTATTCTTTCTGCCCCAATAACAGAGAAACTGGGTGAAAGTGACCATTTGGGCTCATGCTAGGCAGGGTAGGTGTGCCTATGCAAACAAGATCAGCCCCTGAAGTTCTTTTCCACAACTCACCACCAGATGTAAGGGTAGAGCTCATCCTGACTGCTTACTTTTAAAAACAGAAATGCAATGCATAAAATCCTTTAGTGCAATCTTAAGTGTGCAATCCTAGCATCTGTCAGAAAATGAAAGTGTTACACAACAAGAGTGGTCATTCTGTTTCATTAAATTCACACAGTGTTTGCTCTTCTTGGTTAAATCAGTGTGCATACAGCGCTATGAGTGTGGGTATGAATTCAACATGGAACATACAGAACCTGCAATACGGCTGAACCAATTAGCACTACCAATGGGAACTGGAAAAGTGACTTTTAGCCACGCCTTCTTAGACTGGCTCCTCTGTCTCTGTCCGATAATACAGGAAGTACAAGGACTGGGGGAGGTGACTGAGGCACACGAGCAGCGAGTAACTGGTGAAGATCGGCACCTGGGTCGCTGCTGAAGGGGCGATGCAGAGTAAGAAGGGGAGGGGGAACTTCAATCCCCAGAAAGCTTTGCGCGTCTCTCCCCGATCGCCGACCTGTTCCGGCTCCTCCTTTTATTAGAATATGCAGACAGGAGGCACGTTTATTTCCCCCCCCCAGCTCCTCCAGAGCCCCACCCGTTTAATCCGCCCCGGGTGCTAGCTTGCTCCTGGAGCCGTGCCAGCAAGGCGGAGTTAAAGTGACAGGAGAACAACAAAGCGCCCGACTGCGGAATAGCCTCTCGTGCGAAGTCGTGGAGCCCGGCCTGGAAAATGGCTGGGACCGGCCGAGGGCCGCCTGGCTCTTGGCAGCGCGCTGCGGGGGCCAGAATGACTGAGTGCCGCTGCTGCGGGGCTGGCCGGCCGTGGGCGGGGCACGTCCCGTCCCCACTTCTGAGCACGTGCTCCCGGGCGCCAAGGGCCGGGAGGCTCCACCTCGCTCTCCGGCTGCCTCTCTCCGCGGCCAGGGCTGGAGGCTGGGACCCAGGGGCAGGTGGCCCGGCCCAGCTCGCTGTAGCGGCGGGCGGACATAGGGGGGCGGCAGCACCCCAGCAGCGGGTGCCCCCGGCCCGCCCCCTAGCACTCGCCGCCCTAGGGAAGGGCCGGTCCCTTCGTGACTCGCTGCGGGAGCCGGAGCGGCAGCGGCGCGCTGGGCTCTTTGGTTTCTCCTTCCCTTCCCGGCACAGACACACACACGTGCTGCCCGGCCTCCCGGGGGCGCGTCGTGGGCGGCGGGAGCCAGAGGCCGGCTGCTGGCGAGCCGCGGTGGGAGCTGCGTGAGCGGAGATGAAGCCCCTGACGAGGCGCTGCTGCTCCGAGGAGGGGCTGTTGCTGCAGGTCACCCTCCTGCTCAGCCTGGCGGGGCTGCGGCTGGACCTGGATCTCCGCCGGTGTAACGACAGAAACAGTGACCGCTCCAGATTCCCGTGCATCCTCATGGACCAGACGGCAGCAATTCCTGAGCAGGAGCACAGATGGTTTCCTTATGTGGCAGAAACTGAAGCTAGTTGGAAAACGGGAGGGTTGCTCAAAGTGACGTTACACCGGCGGAGATGGCCTCAGCAAGAGTGGTCCCCAAGAGGGCCCCGGCCACCCCCTCTCCGCCCGCGGGAGCAGCCTGCAGCAGCAGGCCCAGGAGGAAGGGGATGGAGGAGTTGCAGCGGCCCCCGGAGCCGAGCCCAGCCCTGGGGGGAGTGACTGCCCTACCCTAGAGGTGAGGGGCAGGGGAGGACACAAGATCATCGGTCCCGCCTGGGGTTTGGAGTCCGGAGGTAGCTTGGGGACCCACAGGGTTGGGGAGGTGGGGAGAAGACCTGCCTCCCCTTCACGCACCTTCTGCAGGTGAAAGCGGGTATCTGCAGATCGGAGAGGAGGAGGAGTCTCGCATGCCAAGGGGATACCCCAAGCATGGAGGGGGGGAGATTCACACATGCCCACCCTGCCTTGAGGATGCATCCAGGGCGAGATGCTCCTCACACTTTCCCCTTTTCTGGGTCAAAATTCAAAATGATCTGGACAAATTGGAGAAATGGTCTGAGGTAAACAGGATGAAGTTCAATAAAGATAAATGCAAAGTGCTCCACTTAGGAAGGAACAATCAGTTTCACACATACAGAATGGGAAGAGACTGTCTAGGAAGGAGTATGGCAGAAAGAGATCTAGGGGTCATAGTGGACCACAAGCTTAATATGAGTGAACAGTGTGATACTGTTGCAAAAAAAGCAAACGTGATTCTGGGATGCATTAACAGGTGTGTTGTAAACAAGACACGAGAAGTCATTCTTCCGCTTTACTCTGCGCTGGTTAGGCCTCAACTGGAGTATTGTGTCCAGTTCTGGGCACCGCATTTCAAGAAAGATGTGGAGAAATTGGAGAGGGTCCAGAGAAGAGCAACATGAATGATTAAAGGTCTTGAGAACATGACCTATGAAGGAAGGCTGAAGGAACTGGGTTTGTTTAGTTTGGAAAAGAGAAGACTGAGAGGGAACCTGATAGCAGTTTTCAGGTATCTAAAAGGGTGTCATCAGGAGGAGGGAGAAAACTTGTTCACCTTAGCCTCCAATGGTAGAACAAGAAGCAATGGACTTAAACTGCAGCAAGGGAGATTTAGGTTGGACATTAGGAAAAAGTTCAGGGTAGTTAAACACTGGAATAGATTGCCTAGGGAAGTTGTGGAATCTCCATCGCTGGAGATATTTAAGAGTACGTTAGATAAACGTCTATCAGGGATGGTCTAGACAGTATTTGGTCCTGCCACGAAGGCAGGGGACTGGACTCGATGACCTCTCGAGGTCCCTTCCAGTCCTAGAGTCTATGAGTTATGAAATAACTGGGTGTTACACCGTGTTGCAGAACTACAGGGGACAGGCCGGGAATGCTGGGACCAGCTGGCCTCCCCACCCCCTGCCACAAAACAAAAGTTTGGCAAAAGGAGATTCAGGATTGGATCTGAATTCCCCAACTTGCACCTGTCCCTGTAATGGGACAAATCCTAAATGTCGAGCGGCTGACATACCCATGCCGAACTTCCAGGAAGCTTGGATCTCAAAACACTGCTTTCTTTCATGATTCCCCGGCTGAGGAGGACGCAGATGCTGCCCTCATTCCTTGGAGACAGAGTTTTAATCCGAACCTATTACTGTGTATCCTGTAACAAAAGGAGGAATGGGAAGGAAAAGGAGGCAGCTTAAACTGTCAGAGCTTCTTCAAGAAGTGAGGACACAGCTTGACTTTTCTGCTGTCTGTAAAAAGACCTCCAAAACCAAATGATTTCATCTTGGGTGTGTGCTAAAAAAGTCTATACAGATAACAAGGTGCCATTATCTATTTTATTCACTCTAGCACCATAACTGTACTCGCTGATTATAAGTAATGTAGACCAAATAAATAAGTAATTTTGGCTCTGAAGAGGTTATAATCTAACAAAAGCAGGTGAACAACTGGGTCATCAAGCAGACTACAGTTTTTGATTAACTAAGCAGGGACACATGACTATAGGACCCAATCCTGCAGAGATTTAACTATGTGTTTAACTTTACTCATTTTAAATTCTGTTGAAATCAGGGTTGCACGATTAAGCCTTAGCTGTAAGTATTTTCTTAATGTGTGCACAAGGGCACTTTTAAAAAGTAATTTATCCATGATCCATCAAATTGGGACTGCACAACATCGAGCTACTTGTGGTAGACCTGCTATCTGACACCATGTTGTCGGTGATACATAGATGAATAATAACATTGAGTTGTGCAAACGTACACCTCTACCTCTATATAACGCCGTCCTTGAGAGCCAAAAAATCTTACTGTGTTATAGGTGAAACTGTGTTATATCGAACTTGCTTTGATCCACCGGAATGCGCAGCCCCGCCCCTTCAGAACTCTACCGCGTTATATCCAAATTCGTGTTATATTGGGTGGCATTATATCAAGGTAGTGGTGTATTTGACATATTTGGAAATCTAAAGTAAAATAATACTTAGATGACCATACTTTTGCATACTAGATTGTAATCTCTGAGGGCTAAGATTTTTTCAATAACACGTTCAGTGATCAGCTGCAACTGATGCTGTCTAATTATTAAGAATACTTATTGTAAAAAACATCTTCTCATTTTTCTTAATATTAGGATTTTGCACAAGGATTAGCTTGGTTATGATTCTGTACTGTATTGATATTATTTGTGTAGGTAGTTGCAGAACTAGTTTCTCCACCCTAACCAAAAAGGATTGCTGTACTGGAGCGAGGACTGATTCATTTTCTGTGCTAATTTAGCTCTGGACCTCTCTGGAGCCCTACTTCCCTAAAGTATAGAATATGAGACAAAGACAGAGAGAGACAAGTATGTGAAATCCCAAATCTCAATACTCTTGAGCTGAAACATAAATGGATCCCTAGAATGAAAAAAATCCCATGTCTTCTCCAACAAATTATCTAGCTTCCTTATAAATTAACAGGCATAAAATGCATTGTAGTTTGAAACTCATAGCATTGAAGACCCTTTCTTTTTATATTTATTCTATTATGATAGTTACCTTACCAAACAGACAGATCTGGGGGATAATCTCACATATTGAAAATAGTTTGTATGGTTATTTTCTCTTTTGTTAATGTGTTTTAGTGTAATCCTCTAGGGAAATTCCTGCTGCCTTTTCAAGGCCAGAACTTGTGCACAAGGTGAAAGACAGAAGGGAAGTTTCAGCCTTTTTAAAAAAGATGATCTCCATACCGTTAAAGGCCACCTGATTTGTAAAAATGTGTCTGCAGTAATAAATAAGATTACAAGGCACTTCAGCTAATTTGTAGCTTTTACTTCTGCCTTTCATGAAAAGTAGTCCAGTGCTATTGCCAGCTTCCCACTCTTAGGTTGTGTCTACGCTGCCCACATTACAGTGTGGCTGTGGCACTGTAAATGAAAAGTACAGCGGCTGGTGTGTCCTATCTGAGCATTTACAATTACAATAGTTTGACCTGTTTTTCTCTTTAGTTCTCTGAGAGAAGACACAGTAGTGTTACGAAAGCTTGTCAGTCTTTAAGAACAAGAAGAGCTATATAGGTGTTTCTGCATTCGATTGTTACACAACAATAGCCTTGGTATTTACTGTGGTGGAACCAGCCTGTCATTAAATGGATTTTTGAAATAAAATGTAGGCTTCACAATAATGTTTTGTTGCCTTACTAATCAAACCAATCAAATATTAGCCCTAGTGAAAATATGGCTTGTAAAGTTAAAAAATGGTATACATGACTAGTAGCCTTGTACAATTAATGGAACTATGTTTAGCATGTTAAAAGTGACATTATTTATGTGAGTAGGCTGTTCACTGCATAATGCTACTCACATGAGTAAAGTTAAACGTGTACATCTTTTTTTCCTGGATCACGCACACAAGATTATATTATATAGGCAGAAGACTTGAAATTGTAGCAATGCAAAAATTATAAATTGATGTCCCATGGATTCTTACTGAAAATTGCTCAAGAAATAAGTAAGGAGGTGTTTGAATGCAGAGAGGGAGAAAAGTCAATGTTGGAAAAGTGACCAAGACAAGGGTAGAAAAAGAATATAATATTTTACGTTGTGCTAGATATAGCGAATGAGTGGGACCTGTTTTCTTAAAACACCTTAAAAGGTGTGACTATGGAGTTTTAAAGATCTCAACACTGTAACCATGCCTTTGTGGGTCACAACTGAGAATACCAAATTCAGGACAAACTGCTGAGAAATACACCCCAGAACTGGTGGTTATTCCCCCATAAGATATACCAAACCAGCAACAAAAGTAAACTTCTGTTTCACCACACTGGCTAACAAGAAATCAGAAAAACAGTTTCCCTAGGCATTCCAGTTCTTGTATTACCACCAAAGAAACTGGATTTAAAGATGAGTGGTTCTTTACAATGAATCTCATCAGATAAAAGGTTCTTCTGATCCCAAAGGACCAGACACACATCCAGGTGAGTATATAACTCAGATCTTACCCAAAAATCACACTGATGCCAATCCTTGAATATCTAAAATCTAAAGATTTATTTATAAAAAGAAAAAAAGGTGAGAGTTAAATTGGTTAAAGGAATCAAATACATAAAATAAATGCAAAGTTCTTGCATCAGGCTTGTAGCAGTGATGGAATAAACTGCGGGCTTGATAAGTCTCTGGTTGCTTCCAAATCCTTGGAAAGACCTCAGTCCCTTGGTTAGAATGCTCCCGTTTGTATAAGTCCATAGTTCAGAGGTTTGAGCAGGAAAGAGACAAAAGGAGGTGTTTGCTGGGCCTTTTATAGCTTCTGCCATGTGAAGGGATACCCATTGTTTCAAACAAAGCCCTCAGCAGCTAGTGGAAAATTACAGGTAAAAGATGGGGTTTGGAGTCACATGGGCAAGTCACATGTCCATGCATAATTTTGCTTAGTTTTTGCAGGAAACTATCACATATACTTCAAATGGAAAGTTCACAGAAAAGTCCATTCAGTGTAGATGGGTGTCTCCCATGGTCCATTGTGAGTTGTGTCCTTTTGATAGGCCACCTAATTTACATAGTCCCACCAAGATGTGCAGCTAACTACCTTATGGGCGTTACCCCAGGAGCAAACATTTGAAATCCAGATATAGAGCCAATATTCATAACTTCAAATACAAAAACAATACATGCATACAGATAGCATAATCATAACCAGCAAATCATAACCCGGGGTAGGCAACCTATGGCACGTATGCCGCCTTCAGCACGCGAGCTGATTTTCAGTGGCACTGACACTGCCCAGGTCCTGGCCACCGGTCCGGGGGGCTCTGCATTTTAATTTAATTTTAAATTAAGCTTCTTAAACATTTTTAAAACCTTATTTACTTTACATACAACAATAGTTTAGTTATATATTATAGACTTATAGAAAGAGACCTTTTAAAAATGTTAAAATGTATTACTGGCACGCGAAACCTTAAATTAGAGTGAACAAATGAAAACTTGGCACACCACTTCTGAAAGGTTGCCGGTCCCTTTATAACCTTTTTATAGACATCTTACATGCCACGTTTTGTATAAGATTTGTTGCAAATATATAACAGTGGTTTCAACAAAGATCTATATGGTCATATTTTAATCAGATAACGTCACAGACCCGTTTTTCAAAAACAACTTAAAAGGTGTGAATATGGAGTTTTAAAGATCTTAGCACAGCACATTATGATTTTATTCTTATTATTCATGTTGCAATAGCATCTGTCCTCCAACACACAGGAAGACACAATCCTTGCCTCAAGGAGCTTACAGTCCAAGAAAGAAGTTCACAGTCTAAGGCCCTGTTCTGCAAAGATTTATGCGAGAGAGTTGTCCCATTGAATTCAGTGGGGACTGTGTACATTCATAAGGTACTTACGTGTAAGTATTTGCTGGAGTGGGATGTAAGAATTGGAGTAGAACTTTCCTTTCAGAGGCATTGGGGTTTGCTGCTTTTCATTCAAGAGAAACAGTTGGGGACTGCTTGGGTCAGAAGACTAGTAATGGGATATGGAGCCTTGTGATGGCTGCATTACTTGCTTATGTGGTCAACATCACAGCAACCAGTATTACAGCTGGCATTAATCAGCACCTGGCTGGCAGTCTTGGCCAAAATGCCAAAGACCTGAGTGAGCATTGAAGCTGAACTCCTGACTCTGTCCAACTCAGGAGTGAGACACATTGGCAGTGCTGAGGAAAGCTATGTCCCTCACCCAAGCTGGATTTGCTGTGTAGCTTAGCTCCATTTTCCAGGGCTGTGTTTGTCTGGTACCTTGTGCAAGTACTGAATTCACACACACAACTACAAAATGCCTGCTTTAATTATTAATTTAATTACATTGTTTATAAATCATGAAAGTCAGGGAAGCAAGGGCGCATTCAATAATGTTATTGTTTGTTTTCATAACTGTCTACAAGTCCATGGTTGGGGATCTTATTTTAGGGGAGTTATATACGGCCTGTGAATAGTGCCCAGTAAATTCTGCTATCTTTTTTTAAGGCAAGAGCAGTTGAGGGAGCTAAGATACTATAAGGATATAACCTGACCCCTAATTTTAAACTTGTTGAAAGTCTTTACATGGAATTAGAACTATTTGAATTGTACAGTATAATTGCTTTTTCCAATGAGTGTTGTCTTTTCAGTGAAGTAATGCAGATTTAGTTTTTGTAATGCAATTCTTAAACTCATACTGCTGGTAACAATATATGATCATAGAAATGTAGGGCTGGAAGGGACTCAAGAGGTCATCAAGTCCAGCCCACTGCACCAAGTAAACTTAGGCCATCCCTGACAGGTGTTTGTCCAGCTGGTTCTTGAAAACCTCCAATGATGGGGATTTCACGACCTCCTTTGCAAGCCTATTCCAGAGTTTAACTACCCTTGTAGTTAGATATTAGGAAAAATGTTCTAACTTAAATCTCCCTTGCTGCAGATTTGGCTCATTACTTTTTGTCCTACCTTCAGTGGGCATGGAGAACAGGTGAGTGTCATCTTCTTTATAGCAGCCTTTAACATATTTGAAGACTGTTTTCGCCCCCCCATTTCCCCTCCCCTCCCAGTCCTCCTTTCTCAAGACTAACATACCATTTTTTAATCTTTCCTCATAGGTCAGATTTTGCTGAACTTTTTATCATTTTCATTGCTCTCCTCTGGACTCTCTTCAGTTTGTCCACATCTTTCCTAAAGTATGGCACCCAGAATTGGACACAGAACTTCACCTGTGCTGAGTGGAGCAGGACAGTTACCTCCCCTGTCTTACATATGACACTCCTGTTAATACACCTCAGAATATTCGCTGTTTTACAACTGCATCACATTGTTGGCTCATATTCAATTTGTGTTCCACTATAACCCCTAGATCCTTTTCAGCAGAACTACAGCCTAGCCAGCTATTCCCCATTTTGTAGCTGTGCATTTGATGTTTCCCCCCAAGTGAAGTACTTTGCATTTTCTTTATTGAATTTCATCTTGTTGAATTCAGACCAATTCTCCAGTTTGTCAAGGTTCTTTTGAATTCTAATCCTGTCCTCCAAAGTGCTTGCAACCCTCTGTTAGCTTAGTGTCATCTGCAGATTTTATAAGCATGCTCTCCATGCCATGAATGAAAATATTGACTAATGCTGGACCCTAAACTGAGTGATGTGTGTTCTGATTGTGTGTCTTACAGCATGCTGCAGTGTGCCTAGGGTTTGAAAGAGCCAAGTGAAGCAAGAAGGCCAGAACAATAGAGTGTGGGTCAGACTTGGACGGCTAAACCTTGAGAAGCGTCTTGACATGTGCAATGCAATCTCAAACATGTGGGAGGGCACTCTGGGTGTAGGATGTGCATAAGAGGCATTTATGGGAGAGAGTCAGAGGCATGCCAGGGAGGCAGAGGCTAGGAGGTGAATTGCAGGAAATGAAAGGCAGACAGGAGCAAAGGTGAGGTCAAAGAAGTCTGAATTTGGTGTAGAAGCAGATCAGCAGTCAGGAACAGTGATTCAAAGAGAAAGTGACCCAGTCAGAGCAGTGGTCAGGGAAGAAGACTTTTCTACAGCAAGTTAGATGGACTTGGGAGGATACAATGCTAATTGGGAAGGATCAAAAGAAAGAGACTTCAGTAGAGGACATGAGAAATTACCAGGGTTTTAGCAGTAGGGATGGTAAGGACAGATGTTTTTCTAATAGAGAAAGTACTGGCAGGATGAGAGTAGTGGAAAAGGAGAGAGAGGAGTCAAATATAGCACCAAGGTTGTGTGATTTACCAACTGTGAGAACAGGGGCATTGTTGACCATGATAAAGAGGGGAGTGATGAGATGGGTATTTTTGGGGAGGAGGACAGGTGAAAGAGAAAAGGAGTTCCTTGTTCACTATGGTCAGCCTGAGGGAGGGACTATATTTCTTCCTGGATATCTAGAGACACTTGCAGATGTAAGACTGAACAGAGAGGGAGAGGATAGGGAACAGAGATAGGTATGGGAGTTGTCAGCATAGAGACTTTAATTAACACCATGACAATGGATGAGGTTGCCCAGGGGTATGGTGGTGTAGGAGAAGAAGAAGAGGAGGGAGCCCTGGAGACTCTATAAGAGAGGAGAAGCTACCAAGGGGAATCCTGTCAAGAACAGAATTACAAAAGCTCAAAGAGGCAGGAATAACTGATAGTCAAAGGCAGCAGACAGCTTGAGCAGGATGAGGCTAGAGAAAAGACCCTTGAACTTGGCAGAGAACTTAGTGAGAATGGCCGTAGACAAGTCAACAGGATGGAAGTCAAAGTGCAGATTGATGAGAAAGATGGAGGAGAGGAAACTGAGGAAATGGGAGAAGACCCAACTTGCAGAAGGAGTGTGGAGGTGGAGAGAGGAGAGCGATGGGGCTGTAGGTAGGAAAGTGGGAGGAGGGATAGCTCAGTGGTTTGAGTATTGGCCTGCTAAACCCAAGGTTGTGAGCCCAGACCTTGAGGGGACCACCTAGGGATCTGAGGCAAAATCAACACTTGGTCCTGCTACTGAAGGCAGGGGGCTGTATTCAATGACTTCAGGGTCCCTTCGAGTTCTATGAGATAGGTATATCTCCAAATATGTATATAATGATCTACACTAGAAATGTAGACACAGCTTATGCTGGCAAAAAAGTCCGTGTAGAAGCCTGTATAACTTAAACCAGCTTGGTGAGCAAAATAAGCTATAGCCACAAAAGCACTCTTATGCTGGTATAACTGCAACTACATGAGAGCTTTTGTTAGTATAGAAATGTTGTAAAAAATCAACACCTTAACTGACAGTGCTATACTAGCAAAAGTTTCTATTGTAGATTTGGTCATAGGTAGTGGATGAAGAGAACTCAGGAGGGAATACAGTTCAAAGGGAATAAGGAAGAGAATAGTAAATAAACAAGCTGCTGTGTTGTACAGTTCACAAGGTTTATTATTTAGTATTTGTATTAATGTAGCACCTGGCTTCCTGGCCCATGACTCCTATTGGGCTAGGCACTGCACAAACACAGAACAAAATCCATTTTACAAATCACTTTGTCCTTTCTATTAATAGTTCTTCCTTCAGGAAGAAATTAACTCCTGGTGTAGAGGGCCAATGCAAGGCCAAACACTTTGACTGAAAACCTAAAGGTCTATTAAATATTTTCTAGAAATGCTTTAAAAGGCTATTTTTTGAATGTTTTAAAGGGATGTCAGTGATTTTTCAAGTTATGAACTATACAGTAGTTGAACCTGTGTAGTTTCCACATCTGTAGTAAGTTAATAAAAATAGCATAGCACTGTGTATTTTGCTTCTAATTCTATCCATCACTACTTGCATTCTAAGGGAAGAGTCATATGTATAAATGCGTGTGATATATTGCATGCACACACTTAACAGCGTGTTTTCAAGTAAACATGATGGTTGAGATAGTAGACCCAGTGCTGTGTAAATACTTCCCCCCGCCATCCCGTGTCTGTTTGATCCAATAGGCTGTCATGACTGTTCTGAAGCCAACAACGGTATCTTCAATAGTATGTGCCTATTTGCAACCCAGAGTAAATGTTCAGGATTGAGATATTGGAAATAATAATAGATGTTAGACAGGTGCAGCATTTGAAGCCACAGATATAATATTCAGTTAACCTAAATAACTAACTTGACTAATTTTAGCAATCTTAATAAAATGCCTAGACATGGCATTACATAAAATATGTAATCCAAAGCAGCCTGATTGTCATAATTCTGATACTTCCAGTTCTACTGTTTTATCTTCCAAACTTTTTAAATTGTGATTATATTTCAAAGGATAATGGCCCTTTCAGAGGACTTTAAATGTCTGTCTGAGGGGAAAAAAGGATGTTTTGTTTCATTAAGAATGAAGAGGACTGACTTGATACATGTTCCTTTTTAGTCCAGATTAAGCAGATGTCAAACAATTTGTAGAATTAATTATATGTAGCTTTATTTAGTTATTTGTTTTTGGTTTTGTTTTTGATAAAGTTGTCTATAGTTTTACAAAGGAAAAGGGACAAAAAACCCATAGCAAAGCAACACACAGATTAACAGCAACAATGTAGTGAGTATTTCTAGTCCAGGCTTAAAACTAAATATAATGGAAAGTGAATAACCAGCAATAAAAACAATGTCCACACCTAACCAAGGGTCAAATTTGGAGCATCTGACTCACTGTGAAATGCATGCTCTGAAGCAATGATGGGTAGAAAGGCAGCAAATGCTGGTTTGTAATGTCTGCTCCTTCTAGAGATGAGACCTCTTTCCCACCTGTGTCTTAATACTTTGCACTCTTTAAACATTAGTTATGAACTAAGTCCATATCGTTACTTCAGTGTTAGAGATTGGTAAACTGAAGCTGAGAGTTAAGTGATTTGTCCTAGATTGCACACGAAGCAAATGCCGTAACCAGGATTAAGAACCCAGACCTCCTAGATGCAAGGTTGGTGCCTAATCTACTAACCAGATTTACTCCCAAATGCTATTGTCTAGTGCAGGGGTAGGCAAACTATGGCACACAAGCTGATTTTAAGTGGCACTCACACTGCCTGGGTCCTGGCCACCGGTCCAGGGGGCTCTGCATGTTAATTTAATTTTAAATGAAGCTTCTTAAACATTTAAAAAACCTTATTTACTTTACATACCACCATAATTTAGTTATATATTATAGATTTATAGAACGAGACCTTCTAAAAATGTTAAAATGTATTACTGGCATGTGAAACCTTAAATTAGAATAAATGAAGACTCAGCACACGACTTCTGAAAGGTTGCCGACTCCTGTTCTAGTGTAATTAAAATCAACAAGTGTCAGAGGTGAGAATAGAATTTGGGATTCCCTGGCTCTCAGCATTGTGCTTCGTGCACTAATCCAGAGTTGTCAAACACGCAGCCTGTTCAACATGATGCGGCATTTTCAGAACCTACAGATCTTACGTTTTTTTGTTTGTTTGTTTTATTTTTTTAGAGTAAGTCTCTACATAAGAACGGTCACTCTGGGTCAGATCATGGTCTATCTAGCCCAAATGGTTCTCAACCCGCAGCCTGTGGGCCACTTACAGCCCAATCAGTACACACTGCAGCCCATGTGACATCCTCAGGGCCGTAGTATATGTATTGTGTAGATGCAGCCTAATAATACACAGAGAGCTGCATATGTTGCCCACAATGGTAAATAGGATCAGAACCACTGATCTTGCCAAGTATCCTATCTTCTGACAGTGGCCAATGTCAGGTGCTTCAGATGGAATGAACAGAACAGGTAATGATCAAGTGATCCAACCCCTGTCTCCCATTTCCAGATTCTGGCAAACAGAGGCTAAGAACACTTTAGGTTTTGCATCCCTGCCCATCCTGGCTAATAGCCATCGATGGCCCTATCCTCCATGAACTTTAGTTCTTTTTTGAACCCTGTTATAGTCTTGGCCTTCACAACATCCTCTGGCAAAGAGTTCCACAGGTTGACTGTGAGTAGTGTAAAGAAATACTGCTTTTTGTTTGTTTTAAATCTGCTGCCTATGAATTTCATTTGGTGACCCCTAGTTCTTGTGTTATGTGAAGGCGTAACTAACACTTCCTTATTTACTTTCTCCACAACAGTCATGATTTTATAGACCTTAATCATATCCCTCCTTAGTTGTCTCTTTTCCAAGCTGAAAAAAGCCAGTCTTATTAATCTCTCCTCATATGGAAGATGTTCTGTACCCCAAATCATTTGTGTTGCCCTTTTCTGAACCTTTTCCAATTCCAATATATCTTTTTTGAGATGGAGCGACCACATCTTCACGCAGTATTCAAGATGTGGGTGTACCATGAATTGATAGGCAATATGCTATGGCTCTAGCCCTTAAGGTTATATAGAAAATCTAAATATGACTTCTGCAGAGTTGTCTTCCTGAGTCTGTGGACAATCTGAAACAATGGCTCTGAGAAGTGTGAACTACCCTACCCCATTGATTTCATTGGATGTGAATGCTAAAGCCTATGCGGGTCCTGGCCTCCTGAAGCGCTAGGAAAGGATCTGAAAGCTATCTTTGAATTGGTGGTGGCAGGAAAGACATGAAAACCACTGACTTTTGTAGACTGTAGAAATATTTGACCACTGGTTTTGCCCTTATAAAGGAACTAACCATTCTGAAGCATCAGAAAAGCGTTTGTCTTCCTGATGATGGAACAGCTGTTAGAGGCTAGCCTAACTACACAATAGGCTTATAGCAGGCTATCAGCTGGTGCATATGTCCATTGTAGCTAATGCAATTTCAAAAGCTTTGCATTATCTGCACTTTAAACATGTGTTCATTACTGTTCACAAAGCTGCTGCAGCCCAATCCCCCCATCCCCCAGAGGTGGGATGAGGTTGCGCCCTTTACATTTCTGCTAGGAATCTTGAGGATGCTGTCTGTATTGCCTCCCCATTCATAATTTTCTATTTATGCTAATCCTTTGGGACACCACATTGAGGCTGTTATCCTACAAGCTAAAGATTCCTTCACGCCACTCCTCGGTCATCCAGAAAGGTTGCTCTTGAGGGGTGGATTTGCTCTTCTATGCTGGGCTGAACACACTGTATTGCTTTCAGCATGCTGTACACCTACTAGCCAGGGGGAGCTGCTGCAGGGTTTTTATACATATTATCCATGACTTTATATCTCAGTTTTTGATTGAGATAGTAATGCATTATATTAATTTTTGTCAAATATAGGCCAGCTTTTCTAGAATTAAAGACTTAGCTGTGATTGTACAAACACTTCTGTGTGTGAATAACTGTATGCACAGATGTAGCCCTACTGAACTCACATAAGCATGTGCAGGAACATGACCTTCGTTATTGCAGACTAAAAATCTCACATCCTAAACTGCCTTCCACTGGTATTCTACTGCGGAGGGGGGGAAATTATATTTAATAAATTTGCAGGTGTTTAGAAAAACAAATTGCTTCCTGATTTTTGTTCATAACAAGCACATTCTCTGATCAGTTCAACATATCTGACTATTTTCTCAGTTGCAGTTATATTGGAATCTCGTTATTAGTTACAGGGCTGCCCGGGAGGGAGGCGCAAGTGGGGCAATTTGCCCCAGGCCCCGCAGGGGCCCCCACAAGAATGCAATATTCTATAGTATTGCAACTTTTTTTATGGAAGGGGCCCCCGAAATTACTTTGCCTTGGGCCCCCTGAATCCTCTGGGCAGCCCTGTATTAGTATCTGGGAATTGAATATTATATATATGTTATATATTGGATAAAGACTTTCATCAGAGGAATTGATTAATGCACTTGATGGCTGTTTACCATTGGAAAAGACTATTTTTAAAATTAAGGGTTCCTTTATGACTTTTGAAAAAGTGGTATAATAAAATTAGGGTCCTAAGTTACTTTGTTTCCCAAGAACCTTTAGTACATTTTAAAATACTTTGTCTATGTTTTTAGCTTTATTGACAATTCAAATAGTTTTGAGTCTGTGTTTTGTATCAAGTTGTACTTAAAAAAAACAGACACTTTTTGAAGTTCAGAAAAAGCTTTATATAGGAGAAAAACTGATACAAGCTGGAGAATGTATACAGTTCATGTTGGGGGATCAACAAAAGTCTTAAACCTAAATTCATGGTGCTCCAACATACAATTTTGGAACAGAGATGTAACACTTGGTATTCAGTTGGAACCTACCTTTTCTGGTGTTGCAGAACATTCCATTCTAGAGAATGGAGTTAGCCATTGTAGACATTGCCTTTTTAGTTCTCGTTTGAAAGTTCCAGTATGTACGCTTCTGCTACCCGTTCTTCTCAAACATCAGACACAACATTATTCTGATTTCAGTGTCTTCTGGATGTCATTCCACAATAATGCACTGAGATGGAATATAGTCACAATGTATCCACCATGCAATGAAGTTTTAAGTTATATACAGACAATTACAAAAGTAACTATTCTGACCCCCTCATCCCTGACTGCCTACATGGAAACAATTACTCTAATATCCTTCCTGCCATATCACAATGAGCACAATTTCATGTAAGTTGTGTGTCACTGCTTAGCATGTTTGTATATTAAAAACTTATGGTAGTGTCTGCTTTTATGTCCAACACAATTGTGGGTCATCGTTTGCAGCCCTATACAATTCAACTACCTTCTGATGGTGAGTGAAGCAGAAGACTGTCTAGGTATACCATAGGGAGGGTCAGTATCTCCATATAAAACTGGAGATGCAGAGCATACATTAGTGTATTACACATGCAGGATTCTGTCCTACTTTAGTCCTAGTCTCAGCTTGTCATGACATTTATATATGATCAGATATATGTTTCACTGGAAATTATATAATATGGCTGAATTAAGCGGGGGTGTCTTTTTAAAGATTACTTTTGACATTAATATACTTTTTCTGACACTTCAGGATGTAGACTTGAAAACTGGTCAGGAAGCTTTGGATTACTATTATCCGCATAAAGGAAGTGAACAATCAGAATCGCAAGAGGGGGAGGAGAAGATAAAGCAGGTGAATGAAGAAGAAAATGAACAAAAGGCTAAAACTGAGGGGGAAGAGAGAGAAAATACAGATTCTAGCACTGAGGTAAGTGTAATGATACAAAAAAACCACACAACCCCTGGGTAAATGGTTTATCATTCGTTCTGTGAGTGCCAGCGGTGTATTATTACCTAGGCCAACAAGGCTGGCCCAGGCCAACAAGGCCTAGGCCTAGGGCAGCAAATTTGCAGGGGCAGCAAATTTGCTTGTGACCCCTCCCCAACTCTGCCCCTTCCCCAAATCCCCAGCCCACTTTCTCCCTCAGGTGTGCCATGCTTCCCTCCTTCCACCTCTCTCCTAGGCTTGCTGCGCGAAAGCGCTGGGAGGGAGGGAGAAGCGAGTAGTGGCACGATCGGAGGAGGCAGCGCAAAGGTGAGCTGGGGCTGGCAAGTGCAGGGAGTGACTCTTGGGGGTAGCGGGAGGGAACCGCTCCCTGCCCCAGCTCACCACCACTCCACCGCTGCCATCTCCCGAGCGCACCACAACTCCCCTTCTCCCCCCCTCCCTCCCAGGCTTACTGCGGGGGAGCAGAGGTGAGCTGGGGGGGAAGGGGCTGCAAATTTTTGAGGGCCTAGGGATGCCAAATTTGTTAATCCGCCACTGGTGAGTGCTATTAGGAAAATTAGTAAAGAGGCAATGTCTGGATGCTATTCTGTAAATATGATATTCCCAATCTCTTTCTAAAAATTAGGCCCCCTTTACAAATATGGTTTCACCTTGAAACATTAGAATCCTTCCAAAATCAGTCATCTTAAAATTAGTTTTTATTTTATTCTGTTCATTCTAATTCTGAAGACAGCAGACCTTCCCTCTCCAAACTTTCAAAGTTAGCCACATAAATATTTGAGTCAAGGATGCTAAATTATGCTGATTTCACCTTTACTATGGTTTATCGCAGTATAAATGGTGCTTTATGCTCACAGGATTCAATGTTATGTAGGATTGGTCCCTAAAGGATTAAATTTTGGGCAACTTGGTTGCCAATACCCAAGCGTTGCTGTATATTGAAGGGAGGGAATTACACTAAGGTTGCCACATTTTACACTTACACTAAAGCATGGACTTAAAATCAAGTAGGCGCTTTTGGCCTATGTCTCTTTGCAATCTGCCATAAAGAGATTGCTCCTTCTTTTCCACATGAGAGCTGAGAATTTAATTTCCAGTCATTTCGCCAGCAGCCCTGCCTGTTAGTACGCAATCTGTTTTCAACCTTTACTGGACTGAGAGGCTTGAAACGTGTTTCTACTGTTTGTCAGGACAGCAGGTGCAGCTTCATTGAGGAGGAAAGCATAAATGCTCCATTTGTGGGGCAGTTGTGATGCTTTTAGTTGTAGGATCATTCTGCCCCTCCTAACAGCATAGCATTTCCTCTTCCAGATTAAGGTTCTATGCAGGGTCAACAGCTCCAGTGCATCTCACTATATTGTGCTGTTCCATAGCAGCAGCAAGTTAAGGAGAGCACCTGTGCTCTTTTGTACTTCTGGCAGCCCCATCGGGGGCTTGAGGGACACCTTACATTTTAATGTGATTACAGTGTTCCACCTAAAACTTCATCCTAAAGATGCCACTGACTGGTAGTGTGGCATCTGCGTGGTGGTGAAGATGTGATAGAAAGCCAAGATTTGCTTAGGTTTTTGTATATTTCAGACCCTTGCTCAAAATTACAAATCATTGAATCTGCATTAGCTGATTTTCACTCCTTTGTGTCTGATGGTTAGAGGTAACTGGACTGAAACCAGAGTGGGAGGAGAGGGAGCGCTCCCTCTGTTTTTAGCAAAGAAGGGACTGTGCTCCCTTCCCCCACAACCCTTACTTTACCCACTTGTTTGTCTCTAAATAATTGTTCTTTTCAAAATGTGTTTGTTTCCTCCACTACAGAGCAACAGAAATTCCATAGATTCCTTTCCCTTCTTGAAGGACTGTTTGCTGCTGCAGTCATTACAGACAGAAAATGCACTAGAGGTAAATGTGAAATCTCACAGCTGTATTAGCAATGGATTATAACTGGTATAGCTGGATAACTGGGATAGTCCATTTAATTTAATTAAAGAGTAAACAGAGAGTATGTCACCAAGTCAGTTCAGTAATTTATCTGAAAACTGTTGTAAAAAGCTAGTCTGGTCATTACCTTTTAGCATAAAAGACGGTTACTCACCTTTGTAACTGTTGTTCTTCGAGATGTGTTGCTCACATCCATTCCAGTTAGGTGTGCGCGCCGCGCGTGCACGTTCGTCGGAAACTTTTTACCCTAGCAACTCCAGTGGGCCGGCAGGTCGCCCCCTGGAGTGGCGCCGCCATGGCGCCCAATATATATCCCTGCCGGCCCGCCTGCTCCTCAGTTCCTTCTTGCCGGCTACTCCGACAGTGGGGAAGGAGGGCGGGTGTGGAATGGATGTGAGCAACACATCTCGAAGAACAACAGTTACAAAGGTGAGTAACCGTCTTTTCTTCTTCGAGTGATTGCTCACATCCATTCCAGTTAGGTGACTCCCAAGCCATACCTAGGCGGTGGGGTCGGAGTGAGAAGTCGCGGCATGGAGCACTGCAGTTCCGAAGGCCGCATCCTCTCTCGACTGCTGTACCAGGGCGTAGTGGGAAGCAAAGGTGTGGACCGATGACCAGGTCGCTGCCCGACAGATTTCCTGGATGGGCACACGGGCCAGGAAAGCCAGCGACGACGCCTGCGCCCTGGTAGAATGCGCAGTCACACGGCCCGTAGGGACATGGGCCAAGTCATAACAGGTCCTGATACAGGACGTAACCCACGAGGATAACCTCTGGGAGGAGATAGGAAGCCCTTTCATACGGTCCGCTACCGCCACGAAAAGCTGGGGGGATTTGCGGAAGGGTTTGGTCCTCTCTATGTAGAACGCGAGAGCTCTACGGACATCCAGCGAGTGGAGCTGCTGCTCCCTGCCTGAGGAGTGAGGTTTTGGGAAAAAAACCGGGAGGAAAATCTCTTGGTTGACGTGGAAGGCTGAGACCACCTTGGGTAGAAAGGCAGGGTGTGGTCTAAGCTGCACCTTGTCTTTGTGGAAGACCGTGTATGGGGGGTCCACCACAAGGGCTCGGAGTTCCGACACCCGTCTAGCTGAGGTGATAGCTACTAGAAAGGCAGCCTTCCAAGAGAGGTAAAGCAGGGAGCAAGTAGCTAACGGCTCAAAGGGGGGCCCCATGAGCCGGGACAACACCAGGTTAAGATCCCAGGTTGGAGCAGGGGGACGGACGTTAGGGAATAACCGTTCCAGCCCCTTAAGGAATCTCGACACCGTCGGGTGAGAAAAAACGGAGCGACCGTCCGCACCCGGGTGAAAGGTGGAGATAGCTGCCAGATGGACTCGCAACGACGATAAGGCCAGACCATGTTCTTTGAGGGACCAAACATAATCTAAGATTTCGGATACCGAAACTTCCATAGGGCGGAGATTTCTCTCTACGCACCAACAGGAGAAGCGTTTCCATTTTGCCGAATATGTGGCTCTTGTGGATGGTTTCCTGCTGCTCAAGAGCACCTCTCTCACAGGCGTGGAGCAGCGCAGCTCGGAACCAGTTAGCCACGCAGGAGCCACGCCGCTAGGTGCAGCGACTGCAGGTCTGGGTGACAGAGGGACCCGTGGTCCTGGGTAATCAGGTCCGGATGAAGGGGCAGGGGAACTGGGTCGGCTACGGCCAAGTCTAGCAGCATGGTGTACCAGTGCTGTCTGGGCCATGCCGGGGCCACCATGATAACACGAGCCCTGTCTCTGCGCACCTTCAGGAGGACCTTGTGAACCAGAGGGAACGGAGGAAACGCATAGTACAGGTGGGTCGACCACTGGATGAGGAAGGCATCCGCTATCGACCCCGGCTCCCTGCCCTGAAAGGAGCAGAACGCTTGGCACTTCCTGTTCCCCTTGGACGCAAAGAGGTCCACCCGGGGATAACCCCACCTCCGGAAAATGGAGAGAGCGACGTCCGGTCGAAGGGACCACTCATGTGACAGGAAGGATCTGCTCAATCGATCCGCCAGCGTGTTCCGTACTCCGGGAAGGAAGGAAGCCTTGAGGTGAATGGAGTGGGCTACGCAAAAGTCCCAGAGTCGTATCGCCTCGAGGCACAGGGAGGAGGACCTGGTGCCGCCCTGCTTGTTGATATAATACATGGTCGTCGTGTTGTCCGTGAACACGGCTACACAACGACCCTGAAGCTGATGACAAAACGTTTGGCAAGCAAGGCGGACCGCTCTCAACTCCCTCATGTTGATATGTAGCCCCACCTCCTCCTGGGACCATAGGCCCTGCGTCCGCAGGGTCCCTAGGTGGGCCCCCCAGCCTAGATCTGAGGCATCCGTTGTCAGGGATACCGAGGGCTGAGACGGGTGAAAGGGAAGACCCGCACACAATACGGACTGGTCCACCCACCAGCCGAGGGAATCTAAGACCTTCTGGGGGACTGTGATTAACATGTCTAGCGGTT